>NC_013490.2:14431965-14437202 GCF_000004555.2 Caenorhabditis briggsae | reverse complement strand
CTCGGCTGTAGTTCCAGTTGGAGGAGTCAAGGTGGTCTCTGATGTTTCTGGAGTCTCTGGAGTCTCGGCTGTAGTTCCAGTTGGAGGAGTCAATGTGGTTCCTGATGTTTCTGGAGTCTCTGGAGTCTCGGCTGTAGTTCCAGTTGGAGGAGTCAATGTGGTTCCTGATGTTTCTGGAGTCTCTGGAGTCTCGGCTGTAGTTCCAGTTGGAGGAGTCAAGGTGGTCTCTGATGTTTCTGGAGTCTCTGGAGTCTCGGCTGTAGTTCCAGTTGGAGGAGTCAAGGTGGTCTCTGATGTTTCTGGAGTCTCTGGAGTCTCGGCTGTAGTTCCAGTTGGAGGAGTCAATGTGGTCTCTGATGTTTCTGGAGTCTCTGGAGTCTCAGCTGTAGCTCCAGTTGGAGGAGTCAAGGTGGTTCCTGATGTTTCTGGAGTCTCTGGAGTCTCGGCTGTAGTTCCAGTTGGAGGAGTCAAGGTGGTCTCTGATGTTTCTGGAGTCTCTGGAGTCTCGGCTGTAGTTCCAGTTGGAGGAGTCAAGGTGGTCTCTGATGTTTCTGGAGTCTCTGGAGTCTCGGCTGTAGTTCCAGTTGGAGGAGTCAATGAGGTTCCTGATGTTTCTGGAGTCTCTGGAGTCTCGGCTGTAGTTCCAGTTGGAGGAGTCAATGTGGTTCCTGATGTTTCTGAAGTCTCTGGAGTCTCGGCTGTAGTTCCAGTTGGAGGAGTCAAGGTGGTCTCTGATGTTTCTGGAGTCTCTGGAGTCTCGGCTGTAGTTCCAGTTGGAGGAGTCAATGTGGTTCCTGATGTTTCTGGAGTCTCTGGAGTCTCGGCTGTAGTTCCAGTTGGAGGAGTCAATGTGGTTCCTGATGTTTCTGGAGTCTCTGGAGTCTCGGCTGTAGTTCCAGTTGAAGGAGTCAATGTGGTTCCTGATGTTTCCGGAGTCTCTGGAGTCTCGGCTGTAGTTCCAGTTGGAGGAGTCAAGGTGGTCTCTGATGTTTCTGGAGTCTCTGGAGTCTCGGCTGTAGTTCCAGTGTGAGGAGTCATGGTGGTCCCTGATGTTTCTGGACTCCCTGGAGTCTCTGTGGTTCCAGTTGGAGGAGTCAAGGTAGTTCCTTGTGTCTCTGGATTCTCTGGTGTGGTTCCAGTTGGATCACGAGTTGGTGGTGTTTCAGTCATGTCAGGACCTGAAAAAAAAGTTGAACACGCTGTAAAGTATCGGTTGTCTTACCAGTTGGTGGATATCTTGGTGTTGTAGTTAACCGAGGATCTACAGTGGTTTTGTTATGACAATCCCAATCGACCCCTGGCGGAGTTGGAGGGAATCCAGGATAGTGATTGCATCCGTGGCAATCTTCTGGTTTTGGAGTATTGGGGTTAGGATTGATGTGCCCTAATAATCATAGTTCTTGTTTCGATAAATAGGAAATTAACATACCGGTTGGATTATCGTTTTGTGGTCCTTGATTTGAATGTGTTTTTACGTGATGATGATGTACTGTTGGATGTGCCTTCGGGTGTGCTTTAGGATGTGATTGCGTCTTTGCATGCTTTGTATGTCTGTGACGATCTGAAAACAATTAGGTTAATGCTTTATTTCGAAGTATCTTCCTTACCTGGCCTCGTGGTGGCTAGTACGCCATGATGAATTACCAGCGCAAAAAGTAAGAGGAATGAAAGTCTCTGCTTCATCCTGCAACAAAATATGTGGAACCTCAAACATAATAAAATCAGAAGAAACAAGTTTTGGAAAAAACGGTTTCAAAATGGAACGGAAACCTCTTCACGGCGCTCAATGCTACACTGCCCGCTGTTTTTAAGGCTTTTTCATTTTTATAGTTGCTGCCTGCGCTCTTTCTGCTGATGTTTTATGCGGGGGATATAAAATTGCAAACCATATTTCGGTTTACAGAAGCTTTTTTTCCAGTTCTTCTTCACTGCAAATTTGCGGTTCAACGGTTCAAGATAGAATGAGAATTCTGGAAATTGCGGAAACTGGGAGTGTGGAGTGTCGCTGAAAATAGAAGCAGGGTCACCATGGGAAGCTGTTTGAACATTTCCATCATCAAATCGAAGGGTACTCGTAATTATATGATTTGACTGATTTCCTTGAGATAATCGACAATCCCGGAAATACTGACTGAAAAATAATGATGTTGAAAAGTCATTTGTGATGTGGAAGAGTAATTGATTTTATGCTATAAAAATGTTTTTTCCTGAAATTTGGACACTTACTATTAACATCAAATTAACATTGGAAAAAAACCTTTTTCTCTTTAGAGTACTGAGCCTTTAGTGAAGAGAGACATCAACAGGCGTTATAGTCTGGCTTATCAACACTAGTTTTATTAGTTAACCGTTTGGTTAACCTTTTTCTGAGCATCATTTTTTTTTGTTCGCGATTTATTGTTTCCCGACCAGACGGTTTAGAACTGGAACTGATAATTTCGTTCAAAGATAATTAATTTTGTAACTAGACAGAAATTGTATGCAGAGAAAAAATACATCTGCTATTCAGGCCATATAGTTTCAGGCCAGATTATTTTATTCAGGGCCTGAAACTTTGGGTCATAGATTAAAATTGAAAACGGAACTTTTTATAACATACATATGTTATAAAAAAAATATTCTTGATTAAAAAAAATAATTACCGTATTTTCTCTAATAGAAGCCCACTTCTAAAAGAAGCCCACCCCGCGAGGTGCTTCGAAAAATAGAAGCCCACCCTCTAATAGAAGCCCATGGGCGTCTATTAGAGAAAATACGGTGATTAAAAATTTCAGAATTTTTGGAACTGGTATTTAAGAACTTGAAAATTTCTCAATTTCTGATCTGCAGAATTCCTGAATTTTGAATTTTGAGACTCTGGAATCTCAAAATTTCATAAATTCCGAATTTCGGAGTTTTGAATTGCAGAATAAATACTTCGAATTAAAAAAAACCTCGAAGTGCAGAATTCTTAACTTCCGAATTGCCAAATTTCTGATTTTTTTTAAAAATTTTTTTGAAATTAATCATTGAAAAATAAAAGCCCACACTGAGAGAGTGGTTGAAAAATAGAAGCGCATGGGCTTCTATTAGAGGAAATACGGTAAGTCAAAAATACTAAAACAATCTTTTGAGAAAATCGACGCTGACTGTTTTCTTGATTTTTTCTTACAAAATTGTTTTACATGGTCCAAATTTCAGATGGAAAAAATTATTTAGGCCCTAACTTTTTTACAAATGCAAGATTTGTGCCTGAAATTTTGTTTTATAGTCCAAAAATTAGACGCAGAACATTTTGGTTAAAAAAATCGAAAAAATTTGATTATTTTTGGTCAGAAAGCTGAGGGGTTAAAAATGACTTTTTTGAGCCAAAAATGTTTGTTAAAATTTTTTGATTTTTGTTTGCCTGAAAATGTTCCATATATGGTCTATTTCCGAGTACTTCTCTATTTCAGACCGGGATCTTTCCTCTGTAAGAAGTTATAGAAAAAAATCTGAAAAATGGCTTTTGAAAAAAATCTTATTCTGGTCATATCTTAATTCAGAAATTCTGGAATTCAGAAATCCAGAAATTAAGAATTTTTGAAATTCAGAACTTTCGAAATTCCGGAAATTTTGAAATTCAGAGATTTTAGAATACAGCAATTCTGAAGCCTTGAAATTCTGAAATTCAAAATAGAACCAACATTTGAGAAAATCAAAAAATGACAATTTTGTAAAACTTTAATCCTGTAAATTCCGAAATTTTCAAAGTCCGGATGTTGAAATTGCAAGAAATTGTGAATTGTCTCTATTTTTCAGGATCCACCATTTCGTCCCAGCTGTCCATCTGCCATTATGGTCGAGGAGAAGACGTCGAGAGAAGGCGCATCTAAATAAGAGGGAGCAATTGCTGAAAGATCTCGAAATTCGAAACAGAAAAGTGTCTGCATGAAATGGGTAAATGGGCATTTTTTTTGAATTTTTTGTCATTTTGTCGAATTGCCTCAATTTTCAGCCGACATCGTCAAAAGAGAAACGTATCAAGCACGAGACAAACAAGACGAAGGCAGGAAAAAAGGAATACGACGAGAAAGGGATCCAAGAAGAATCGGCAGACTCATCGGCAGACAATCGAAAAGAAAACTTTTGAAAGTTTCTGGAACGAAAAAAAATAACTTTTCGAAACAAAAAGGTACTGATTAGCCAGACATTTCGTCTGTTGATCCCTTTCGCCACGTAGAGGCTCAGTACATGAAAGGGAAAATGGTTTTTCACCGGGAGAAAATACCAACCAAAAATCCCATTGTTCTCCATCTGATCAACAGTCGAGCTGTGCTCCAGTCTAGTGATAAAGGCGTCCAGCAAACCGTAGCCCGCATGGCCGCCTACACCAATCTAGCCCAGTGCCCAACTGGCCTACTTCACAAACATCGAACACCTGAACTGAATTTCTGTGCCCTTATATACGAGGAGAGGTGGGCATTGGTTCATACTCCATTGTTCACATACTAAATGGTGCACCTGGCAAGTTGTAAAAAATATAACTAGACAATGCGATATTGAAAAATGCGCAACCGAAAATCGTTAACTCAAACAATCTCTGAAAATCTTGCAGAGTTATCTTGAAAAAATGATAAAAGTCATCGAAATTCTACTACGGGATGTAAGTGGGGAAAGTGAGTCAACCTTCGTCAGCATACTTTATATTTGAGCTATGACCCCCCGCAATTCTAGCGGAAATTTCCCGAGAAAAATGACAATTTTAGATTTGGACCATCAGAAACTTTAGGGTTGAACATCATGATGCTCCACTGTAACTCTGTTTTTTTTCCGGGAATCGAAACACACAAAAAAAAACAAAATAATTTATTTCAAAAAAGACTATCACAAAACGATCCCAAAAAACCGAAAACCGCATATTTGTAATCCGGGCCTTCGCGGGCCATGGCATAGTTTCTCTCAGAGCCAATATTTTCGGACCAATTAATTTTGATATGATAGAACTCGACGAGTACTACAAAATGATACTATTCGAAAAACTGTATCTTGTCTATAAACAAAGTTACAGACAAAATAGTACGAAAACATGCAGACCCGGCCCGGGCCTTCCGGGCCGTCCGGGAAAAGGCACTTGATGGCCTGTAACTTTGGTCGTAGACAAGATATAGTTTTCCAAATAGTTGCATTTTGTAGAACTCGTCGAGTTCTATCACATCGAAACATATGTGGTCCTAAAAATATTGCATCTGAGAGAAACTATGCCAGGGCCCGCGAAG
>NC_013490.2:14404741-14431494 GCF_000004555.2 Caenorhabditis briggsae | reverse complement strand
CCTGGAACTTTGGTCGTAGACGAGAGATAGTTTTCCAAATAGTTGCATTTTGTAGAACTCGTCGAGTTCTATCACATCAAACATATGTGGTCCAAAAATATTGCATCTNGAGAGAAACTATGCCAGGGCCCGCGAAGGCCCGGATTACAAGTATGGAAAACCGAAGAAGTTTATAAATAAGCTCCGCCCCTTTTCTTTCGATCCGCTCCACGTTGCTTCTGATCCGCCTTATGTCGTTCTTTCATCTGACGATCCCGACCACCCGTATAGCCATCAGAACTACCACCGCCCCGTGACACACCTCCACGTCCACCAGATCCACGATTCTGACCACCACGGCTCCCCCGATAGCCTCCAGAAGATCCGCCACGTGGATTTGAGAGTCCGGGTGGAGGACCTCCTGGAAGGGAAAAGGATTGGGGTCCGGCGCTGTCTTCCTCTTCTGATGACGTTTCCAGTTCTTGGCTAAATATTGAAAAAGTTAGAAAAACTCGTCTTTTTTTTTCTCCCAAAACTTACTTCAATCTTTCCACATTGAATTCTCTTCGATCATACTCATCATCATATTCATCATCATAGACTCCGCCCCTTTCTTCATCTGACCCCATCGTTTCATATCGGTATTTATCATATGTCGGTCGAATTGCAACTCGATCCGCTTCAGAAATTTTCAACGAATTCAGTGCTGAATACTTTTTCGAAGTGGCCAATGGCACCAAATTTTCAGCATCAACCGCGATTTTTTCACTGGAATTTTCAGCGTTTCTCGAGGAATTTTTGAGCTTTTCCAGTTTCGTGAGAACCGAGGTACGGTAGGCAAGAGCACGAGCACGAAGTTCGGCTTGTTGATCGATTGGTGGCGATGGAGGACGATCGGAGAGAATTGGAGCCAGTGAGAAGAGGCTCATCGACTGCTTCTTTTCCTGCGTTTTTCTCATCTCCTCATCTCTCTTCTTCTTCTCTAATCTCACTGATTTCTCAATTTCATCAGATGCCGTAAAATCCAATGGTGGCCATTCTCCAGATCCGACTCCAGATTTTAGTTCCACATTTTCCAAACGGATCAGTTCAATTGGAAGATCCTCACGGGATAGAAGCCTTCCAAGAGTGGCTTCCGAGTCGTAGGAGAAGTGACGGAGGGCGAGCTGAAAAATATCATTGATAATGATAATGGCCATCTTAGATCCCTCACATGAACGATTTCCGACGAAAAATGCGGCAAGATCTCTCGAATCGATGCGATTTGAGCTTTGACAAGATCGTCTAATGGATTTCCCAAATTTTCCAAATATCCACACTTTCGGAGACGTTCGATTGTTTCCACTTCCAGACGTCTTCTGGAATCTTCGATTGACGTTGAGATGAGTTTTGGAGAGAATTCGGTGAGCACTTCAGTGTGACCCAGTTCGGCAGCGTAACCGACGAATCTGTAAAAAATATATTCCAAGTGAGAATTATTAATTTTCAGTTTCGTTTTTGTTGAAATTAGGTCCCTTTACCCAGAATCTTTAGAAAGTTGAATGGTTTTTTTAACGAAAAATCTCACCTCGATGCTTTTTCCAATTCCTGTCTGACTCTTTCTCTAACTTTGTACTTTGTAGTCGGTGCCATTTCCACAAACACTTCAATCATTGATTGAAGCGCAAATCGCCGGGCCATGAATACTTTTCTGGAAACAGGATATTTCAAGATTTAAACTCCTTCTCATGCTTGCGACGTTGCCGGGCCTTCGCGGGCCTTGCCATAGTTTCTTTTAGAATCTATATTTTTAGACTGCCTAATGATCCTATTTGGAGGATTGTGTCTTGTCTATGAACAAAGTTACAGACAAAAAAAAGAAGACCGGCCCGGCGCCAAAAGGCCGAGCCACTTTATGACTTGTAACTTTGTTCCTAGACAAGATACACTTTTCCAAATAATATCATTTTTTAGTACTCGTCGAGTTCTATCATATCTGACTTAGTTGGTCTAAAAATATTGATACCAGAAGAAACTATTGCAAGGCCCGCGAAGGCCCGGCAAAGTCA
This sequence comes from Caenorhabditis briggsae, assembly GCF_000004555.2. Lineage (NCBI taxonomy): Eukaryota > Metazoa > Nematoda > Chromadorea > Rhabditida > Rhabditidae > Caenorhabditis > Caenorhabditis briggsae. The sequence goes on along the minus strand of NC_013490.2, from coordinate 14,429,467 downwards.
CGATTCGCAAGTATGCTTATTTTCGAATTCCCGCCAGTTCAAAAGCGCCAACCTCAATGGGAATCCATCCAGTGCCATTGCCAGATCGAACATTGTTGGATAGTCATACGAATTGGTGACTTTTTCGAAAATCTCCGGAATTCGAGTCATCCAGATTTTGGAGACTTTCAGTTGACTGTTCTTTTCCAGAAATTCGGTGATTTTTCGAGCATTTTTCACCGCTGCTCCGATTGCCACAAGCACTTCAATACATAGATTCACGTATTTTGGACGACCTGGAGAATCAGAATCCGACAGTTCGAATTGCGGTTTTCCATAGTTGAGAAGACGTTTGAATTTCTAAAAATATAGCTGATTTCTTTATGGATTTTTCTAACTTTTAAACTGATATAATCTGCAAATTCTCATTCAAGAACCCCTGAATTTTAATCAGTTACGTAGACAAGTGTTATAGCTCTTTATCGATGATAAGCTATAACAATCTGGATATGATCTTGTCATATTTTCCAGGTTTATCAATTCATGCTGAGCAATCCCAATGCTTCATCTGAACAGAGGCTTTATCCATTCGATTCGTCTGAACCAGATGAAGATTAATTCTGCATGGATTGCTCAGCATAAACTGATCCTGGATAATTTGGCAGGATCATATCCAGATTGTTATAGCTTATCACTGATAAGGAACTAGATCACATGTCTACGTAGCTGGTGAAAATTCAAATTCGGATTTCAAAAACAGCAAATCACCTTATCAAAAGCCACAAAATAATAATCAATATCATCTTCAGTAATGGTTCTTGTGTCCAACGCCTTTTTGAAGATTTCCTTCGCTTCTTCAGCCTCTCCAATCAACGAAAATGAATCAATCAAAGCGAATTTCTGATAATCCGGACTCTTTTTCCATCCGTTTTCCATCAAAATCGGCATTATTTTCAACAAGTTCGTCAATAGATTCTGATGAGCAATCTTCAACGAATCCTTCGATTCAATCGCTGAAAACCTGAAGACGTCAGATTTCCGAGGCAACGACGCGACGACGGGGTTGAAGATGTCCATGAGTCCGCCTTCTTTTCGTGCCAATTTCAGAGATATTTGATGGGTTACTGTATCGACGCTGGCTTCCCATAACGAGAGATCATTATCATCGGGGAGAGCACAGATTTCGATTAGACGCATCTTGGGCTGAAAATAGCTAAAGTAACTGAATTCCAAATGAAAATTATAAGAAAGCCAATGGTGAAAACCAATATAAAAGCAAAGTTTTAACACATGAACTCAAAAAAAATTCATTTTTCAAAGATTATAAGTAAAAAAAAAACAAGAGAAATAACAACAAAAAGACAACAATTTAGGTGTATAAATGAGCTAAAGTCAACAATTTAAAAGAAACAAAATATAGGGAAGCAAAAACATCTCCTAATATTTCTTATTTCTTCCCATTTTATGCGTTTTCTCATGTTCTTCCAATGGTGGCCACATCATTGTAACTGTCTGATGAATGGATTCTGGAACCCATTCCAAATACTCTTCCAGCAGCCAATTCTCATTTTTCAGCCATTGCTCCTTCAGCGACGCACGTGTGGTGACCTGGATTTTTTTTTGAAACATTTTCGACACAATGAAATGCTCACCTCCTTATCAATCAACTTATTCAACAATGCTTCTGTTCGTTTCTGCAATTTCGCCCATGATTTGACCATCGTGGAGGGCGGAGCCAAGAGTTTTGGTTAAAGTCTTTCAATTTCTCAAAAACCTGTCCGTCCAGAAGGAATACCGCAAAATATCGGTACTTCATGATATCATGGGGCACGGGACGATTCTCGTTGGGCAGTTCCCAGCCCAACGGTCCAAAGGCCACTTTTACCGTTTTCACAACGGCGTCCTTAACAGAATCATAAATTGGCTCCTGATTTTTGTCTTGCTCTCCAAATCGACACCAAGATTCTGCAAGACGACTGATCCATTCCTTGTCCACAGCGCACACCGATGTCATCAGCTTCTTTTCGTTCACCTGAAATTATTTCGGTTTTTGAGATAAATTGTTTTAAACTCACCTGAACCAATTCCTGATAAATCACAAATTCTGGCTCTTCGGTGAACAGAACGGAGCATGGATCAATGAATACATGCTCTGTGATGAGTGTCGTCTCGTAGGCGCCCTTCTGTACTTCCTCCGGGCCAACAGAACGATCGACACGACGAGCGAGACGATCCGAGAAGCTGGCGACGACCATTTGTCTGAAAATTTGAACATAGTACTTTTTGAATTTGTTTAGAGTGACTTGGAGATAATCCAGAGCATGTTTTTAGCAGTTTTGAACCAGTTTTAGATATTCTTAGTAATAAAAAATATAATTGAAACATTGTCGGGTCATCAAAAGACAATTATAGCTTTGAGATGTTTCGGGCTCTTCTTATCAGTCAAAACTCACCTCAACAACTGTGCCTGCTGATCTGTTGGTGGTGGAAGATCGGCGTCCAACACAGCGACTTGATCCTTTTTACACGACGCATTTACAATGTTCGTGAGCTGTTGACGGAGTTTTCGCGCCTCGACGAGCGCCTTCACTCGTAGACCGACTTTTTCACATTCTCGAGCGTTATACTGCAAAAATGGATGGAATTTTTGTTAGGCACAATGTTGTGGGAAATTTCGTAATACTAGATTTTTTGCGAGTTTCTCTGTGTGTCGATTTGTCAAGCTGTCCACAATTTTAGATTGCTCACCTTAACCTGTTCAGCTACCGTAGCCGCGTGCACCAGAACTTTTAGATCGCCCAATCGACGAGCTCCTGTCTGTGAGCACCATTTTCTTCTCTCTTTTAGTACGGTCTTCATTAATTCCTTGGTTTCTTCTGGAGTCGATCCACGTAGTGATGAGACTGGGATCAACGGTTCGCGGACTGAGAATAAAGCAGTTTTAGATTTGAAATACATTTAAGAAGATTAAAAAACCCCACCGGAAAGCATCGAAATCAACAAAATCGCATGACTCATCAAATCGTGTTGATCGGCCATTGCGATGAATTTAGCATAGGACGGTGCCAATGGAAAAACTGCCAGCGTTTTTCCCAACTTCGTAATTCGAGCTACAGTACTCCCATTGGTTGTAGTATTTTCCGAGAGGGCTCCAAGACGAATTAGCCGCTTTTCAGCCGCTTCAAGCATTTGCTCATCTGGAGCAGATGGGAATGGAAAATTGACAACTTTCACGATATTCATTGTTTTCAAATGGAGCACTAGCTGATCTGCAGGCTTTGATAGAATCTCTGGATCTGCGAATTTTACAAAATCCTGATAAACAGCCGACGAGTAGAGACGATAAGCATGGCCAGCTGAGATTCTTCCAGCACGGCCCGCTCGTTGATCGGCTGATGCTTGAGAGATTCGGCAGACGGCGAATCGAGAGACTCCAGTGATAGAATCGTAGAGACGACGCTTCTCGAAGCCACCGTCGATGACGTATTTGACGCCTGGGATAGTCAGGGAGGTCTCAGCGACATTTGTAGAAATGACACAAAGACGCATTCCAGCTGGCGTTTCATCGAAAACTCGTCGTTGTTTTCCCATGGAGAGGAGAGAGTAAAGTGGAAGACAGTAGAGAGGTTCACAATCGGCTGGTGGTGGTCCGACGAGGTTCTGGAAAAATAGAGAATGCATCTTTTAGAATATATTTGCATAAAACCTGTAATAGATGCGTGCCTACACTGTCATGTTTGAGCTCAATTATTTCAATACCTTTACAAGATATCAAAAATGTGTCAACTGATAAAACACTTCTGATTGTATGATAAAAAATTTATCAGTTGACAGTTTCCTTATATTTTCAACAAGAACCGAGATAAATTGGCGCAAAGTGAACAGTGAGGGGCCCTTTTATTACAGGTTTTACGGTATCTCGTTTCAGATACTTCTAAATTTTAAACTTCAATTATTACCTCAACTCTGCCATTCTCCAAATCCCCATCGCCATTCTCAAACTCCTCATAATCATCGAACGCCTCAGCAGCTCCTCTCTCGTTCATATCATCTCCATCTAGCACATTATCTTCGTCTTCACGCAGATCGTTTTCTGGCGTTTCTTCTGAAAACCTCTTTTTTGAAGGGACTTCTAAAGAAAATCTCACCTTTAAAATCCTCCAACTTGATATTCTTTGCTGCCTCCGCCTTCTTCTCCTTCCATTCCTTGGTTCCTTTCACCAAAACCTCTCCATTCTTATCCATTTCATAAATCACTGCATATCGCTTTTTGAGTTTTGTCATTAGCTGTCGAACCTCGTTTTGACCGGTGACGAAGATCAAAATGGCTCCTGGAGGAAGAGTTTCGTGGATTCGACACGTTTTTCGGAATGCCGAGGAGATGTAGTCGTCAGGAGTTCGTTTCTCGAAATGAATGGATACAGGGAATTGACGAGCATCCACTTTGATCACTTTTGGGGTTAGAAGAGGGAAGAGTCTGAAAAATGAGCCATGGTTGGTCTGAAAATCATTTCAAACAATTTCTCTCACTTTTTATGTGTAAAATCGTCCAATCTGAGTGTAGCGGACATGATAACCAGACGCAATGGACGTGGAGTATTGGCACGAAGTGGTACGATTCTCGAGAGCATTCCAATCAACACATCACTGTACATTGAGCGTTCGTGAGCCTCGTCGATTAAAATAACCGAGTATCTGCGAATTTGAGAATTTTAAATAGTCTTTGAAACTATATTTTTCATTTTGGCCGCTTCAGGAATTTTTGAGAGATTATTCTTCAAAGGAAGCATAGGAACAATAAAATTCCCGGCTCTTCAAATACAAGTTTTACGGGATTTGAATCTTTTCAGATCGATTTTCGACTGTTTGGATCGTTTTAAGTCATTTTAAAAAGCGATTTTTGAACACTCCAGCTCACTTTTTCAACATAACATCCTGTTCCATCTCCTTCATCAACACTCCATCAGTCATAAAAAGAATATTGGTCTCTTTGGATCGTGTTCCTTCATATCGAATTTGATACGATACATTTTCTGGTTTTCCCAATTCCACGCCGACTCGCTGAGCCATTGCAATCGCCGCCACACGTCGTGGCTCAGTGATGCCAATCAATTCTCCTTCTGATGCATATCCAGCTTCATAGAGAAACTGTGGAATTTGAGTCGTTTTTCCGGAACCAGTCTCTCCGCAGATTACCGTAACCTGGAACATTGAAAATTCAGGATTAGAGAATCTAGAGATCCAGGAATCTGAAAATTTTAAAATTCAAGGTTTTCGAAAATCTGAAACTCAAAAAATCCTTCAAATCCATTTTTTTCTTCATAAATTCCTCTCTGGAAAATTTCTCACCAAATTCTCATTGATCGCCTCTACGATACGCATCTCTTCGGCAAAAATCGGCAATTCCGCTCTGGATTTTTGAATTTCTTCGCTTCGTTCAACGAGAAATTTCTTTCGATTGATCACAGTGGTCGTGGGGAGCTGAAATTAGATTTTTGAGGTTTTTCAAGGGAATTTATTGTTGGAAAAAACTAAAAAAACTTTTTTTCCAAATTTGTGATTTCTAAGCTTTAAATCCGCATTTTCCAATTTCTTACCGCCAAAATATCCTCATCGTCGGATTCTTTATCATCCTCTCGTTTCACCACGAAATCCTCTGAATTTCCAGAATTTTCCGGAACTTTCACTTCTTCCACGTCAACATCATCCACGTCAATCGGTTCGATTTTGATTTCTTGAACAACTTCAGGAACGTCTTCTTCTTGTTCTTCCTCCTCAGATGACGTGGATTGCTCATCGTCGGTTGGATAGTAGTCCTGCTGAACGCGTTTCTCATCGGACTTCTTTTTTCCAGAAAACACTTTCAGCTTTTCGGGAAAATTTGGAGTCCTGAGAATGAGATTTTTTATAGAATTCAGGTGAAAATGTCTTTTCTTGCAAAAAATCAACTGAAAAATAAAGATTAGAGAAAAAAAAACCATACTTTTCTTCTTTCTGCGAGATTTTGGTACTAGAAGTAAGCTGATTCATTTTTGAAGGGTCCAATTGAACTTCGGCAAGTCCAGCGAATAATTCTTCTTGCTGAAAAATATTGAAAACTCGAAAAATATCATTTCAGGGTTGAAAATTGTGAATTCTGATAAAAATATACAAAATCTCATGTTTTTCACCCCTTGAAACATACAGTTTGCTTCAAAGCTTTCCTAGCTTGCACTGCAGCCAATTTTCGTTTCGCCTGCTTCGTCAACTTGGCCTCCTCCTTTTCTTTTGTGAAGTTTCGATTCTTTTTCCCACCGGTAGCCGACTTCTCGCCACTTTTTTCGATTTTCTTCCGTTTTTCACCTATAAAATTGCATACTTTGTGCACTTTTACTAGATTTTTCTTGCTACCTGGAATAATCATCAACTCATTCGCGTCATATTCGTCTCCGGAGTCCTCTTGTTTCGTTTTTCGTTTTCCCATGTTTTCTGAAATTGCTTAGTGTAAAAATGAGAATAATAAGGTGGAATTTGAGCGGGAGAGAAGCGAGAAAAGGCTGAAAAATAAAATCTCAAAAAATTAACAGGAATGCAAGCGCGCCCCACTGCATGTCACTTTTCGGCGCGAGTTTGAAATTAGATGGTTCTTCAACCCTTTTTCGATTTATCATTTTTCAAGTAAAAACAATATTTTTATTGATAAAAAGTTAACAAGTATAACAAAATAACAATTAACGACAAGAATGACAATATTCCTGGCTCGGTCCCTCTTGATAGCGGCGGTGCTGGAAGTATTGGCCGCACTTTTTGCACCAACAGTCATCAATATCGTAGTGATGGCCTCCAGAACGACTTCTGACGCCACTTGTCCGCCGACTCCGCCTCCAACTCCTCCGAAGATTCCGCCGATCAATCCACCAACAAGAGTTCCAACACCAGGGAAGATTGCTGTTCCGATGGCGGCACCTGGAAAAAAAAGCTTCTGTGATTTTTTGAAAAAAAGACAAATTCTAACCTGCTCCACATCCAGCAAATCCTGCAGCAGTCGCTACCAAAGTCGATACCGTTTTTTCAATTGTGTTACGGCTTGAATGGTTCTCGATGTCTTTTTTGACTTCACAGCCGATTTGATAGGCATCATAAGCCACAGAAGCGACCATAACCACTGGAGCGACTTTGTTAATTACATTAAGAACATGACCAGCAGCTCCAGCAGCTTGCGCAGAGGCTCCGGAAATTTTAATGTGTGGGTCTTTGACTCCAGTGATTGCCTTATTCACATTAATATGATGAAATGGAACCTTTCCGTGTGGGGCGTCGACTCTCGCAAACCACTTTGGATTCCCGCGAGCTGACTTGACGGTCTTATCAAAAACATTGACAACGTTGGTACGTCGGCCACCAACTTTTACGGCATAATGAATGGCATTTTTTGTGGCGCCGACAGCTCCACCTTCGAGAGCGTGATTCAGAATATTGTTGTCCTGAAAAACCGACCATTTTATCGCTAATGACTTTAAAAATTTAGAGCTCACCTTATTTTGCTTATGTGACATCTTCTCTTTTGGCTGGGAGTCCGACATTTTTAGAGAATCAATTAGGTTGAAAATTTACTGCAAAAATCGCGCTGGAAATCTATTGTCAATTCAAAAAGATCGCACCGGTGAACACACAAACAAACAAGTAAACAAGGGGGCGGAGCGATCCGCCCCTTTTCGCAAAGGCGCCGCGCAGTTTTCGACGGTATTTTAGCGATGCCGTTTTTTGGTAATGTTTCATCGAATTTATTCCTAATTGAAGGAAATTCGTCGATTTTTTTCTAATTCATCCATCATCTGATAAGAAAAATCGCCTTCTGGTATCACAACTATGAAGAAGTGTTGAATAATCTGCGGTTAGTCGACAAATTACTCTAAATACTTCTCCGATCGAGTTTTTCAGGTTTTCAGGAAACTTTGCACTGATAATTTATGTTTTATGTGATCTCGAAGCTTTTCTACTTCTTATTCTCATCATTGCAGGATTCGATACGTCACATGGTCTTGCTCTTTTCATTTTCACCCTGAATCAAAGAATAGTGTTTCCCAATTGTGTTTCTGAGTTTTTATTAAAATAAAGTTATCCTTCACAAAATCGACGAATTTCCTTCAATTCGGAAGAAATTCGATGAAACATTACCAAAAAACGGCATCGCTAAAATACCGTCGAAAAACTGCGCGGCGCCTTTGCGAAAAGGGGCGGATCGCTCCGCCCCCTTGTTTACTTGTTTGTTTGTGTGTTCACCGGTGCAATTTTTTTGAATTGACAATAGCATTGTCAAGATCCACTGGTAAATTTTGAATTCGCGCCGCTTCACTACTGTAATCAATATTACGACAAATTGCAGAAAAAGATGAAGCCCAATCAAACAATTTATTATTTTTCAAATGTTGGAAAAGATAGTTTAGATTTGCACATAAATATTGCAAATTCTTGAGGGAAGAGAAAATTGATGTTTTAAAAAGGAAAGGGATCCCGTAAAAGAAACCAATGGAAAATGGGAGGGGAAGGTGAGGAATTTGGGGGCGGTATAAGTCACAATTTTAAAGCAAACTGAATTGTCTAGAACTTTAGAATTAGTTATCCAATCGATTATTGATTTCCAACGACCACATCCGGCTGTGGTGTCACCAGAACCCAGGATTCAGTGAAACGAAGGGCTGGCTCAGACCATTCTTTCAGTTTATACATTCCGTTGGTTGTAATAGACAAGAAGAGTCCGGTTTTGGCGAAGTAGTAGAATGGAACACCGGGAAGTGCCGAGAAGTCAAAAAGTGAGACGATGGCGTAGAGGATCCAGTAGAGAAGAATGTTGTCCGTTGGAGCCTTTTGCTGGCGGAGAATCTGGAAAACTTGATTTACAAGAAATCAAAATCTCTCATTTCTCTACCTTGAAGCTCTCCTTGACTGGCCAGAAGACGCAGATGATGTGAGAGAACAATGGCAAAAAGTTGCCGAGGAGCACGTAGATGGAGAGCATGAGGATCGACATGGACACAATCTGCAAAGGTGCTCTATTATCTCGGTTTGTGTGATAGTTATAAAAAATTGTGAACTAATAAAATGTGTGAAATTTCAAACCAAAAGTCTTAATAGTTTATAATTTTTGATATCTCTTTGAGACCTGAGATAGTTAGGGTTGAAGTGACAACACAGCTACAGTAATCCCCCCACAAACATACTAACCCTTTCTCTCGGAATTCCAGAGAATTTTTCCGCCTGAGTGAACGTCTTCTCCTTCCAGTCCTCCTTGTTTTTCGGTTTGAGATAGTCGTTGATCTTGGCTTCAAGTGTAGCAAGAATAGCTGCCATTTCTGATGGTTGGCTGAAAATTTGGTAGGAATTAGAAATTTTTACAAGAAAAGATGAAAGGGAAACGGAAAAGCGGTGGGTGATAAAATGCATAAAACAGAGCAGAGAAAAGGAAAAGCCAACGAATAAAAAAAGAGGGAGAGAACGATCTGAATATTCATGAGAAAAAAAGAAAAATGAATCGTAATTCGTTTCTGCAACAATATTGTAATTTACGAAGTGCCGTAGTTTTGAACCGATTAACTCGGTTCTTGTAAAAGATATCAAAAAGTGTTCAACTGACAAAATACTTCTGATACTATGAAAATCATTGCATCAGTTATCAACTTTTTCATATCTGTCATAGGAAAGGAGATGAATCAGCTTAAAAGTTAGTGCCCTCTAGAATCTGTTTTGCTCAACTCAATCACTCAAAAAATTGTTGCGAAACACTATTAATTTTTCTTCCTTATCAATTTTTTCTTGTTGAAAAAAAATAATGGCGGTCAGTTATTTTGACAGAGAAGAAAAATATGAAAAAGATAGGTGAGAGGAAAAGCAAAGCACACTGTTTTCATGTTTGTTTGTTCTAGGAGGCAGTTTTGAACGGTTTGAGGAGGCAATGACGGAAAATACAGGGAACGGAGGAAGAGAGTGAGAGGGTTAGAGAAGAGGAGGATCCAATGAAGATCTGGTATGAGTCAGCAACTAGGATTAGATGAGCAGGATCTTTGGAGAAAATCAAAATGTACAGTAACGCTAGAACACTTTATAGTGAAGAAACTTCTCTAATAGGTTAAGCAACGTGGACTAATACACCTAACAATTTCATAATTCACCTAAAATAATTCTTGAGAAATTTGAATATCTAATTGCAACTGGAAAGTACCAAATTCTCTTTTATCTGTTCCAACAGAGATTACTGAGCCGGGGGGATATAACATTTTTGAGCATGAAATAAGTTACAGTATCCTTTTGATACTTGCCATGGTTTGATTCAAGCGAATGCTCGACGGATACTGTAACTCGCTTAAAACTCAACATTTTTGACCAAACTGAAGTGTGGAATGTAGGATTGAACTAGTTCTACTAAATGATATAGTACTCAATAAGTCTTGAATATTAGTCGTTAGAGTAGAAGACATTCAAATTAAGGATCAAGGAGTACGGTACTATACCCCTCCCCAGAAAATGCGAAAATCGATAGAGTGGGGAGAGACTGAAGACATGTTAGGAAGATAGACTCAATTAATAGACTACGGACCATCCCCACAATTTTGTGAATCTCGCATAGTAGGGGTGGGGAAGATCGGTTGAGGAGATTAATGAGTTCACATCACAGTGGGGCGCATTTGCATAATTACACTAGACGTTTTTTTTTAATTGGGTGATGGTCATATCGATGAGGTATAGGGTTGGTAGAACCAAGATGGAGAGAAAGGCAGAACCATACAGTACTGTTCAAAAAACAGAGGATCTCCAGATCCGTCCTTTTCCAATTTTTCTAAAAGTTACTAACTACAATTATTATTTTGAAACTCCTCTTCAGCGCAATTGAGCAATTCAGAAGGACCTGTCAAGGCCATCAAAGTTGATTGTCAAAAAAAAATCTAATATCAATCGATCTTTGCCATGTACTGTATACCTTTCTTTCATCTTATGCCTCACTATCTAGAGCATCTCATTATAAAGAGAGGGCACCATCTGCTGACCCCTGTTCTTGTTCCTCCATTTGCCATCTCTCTCTCTCTCTCTGTGCACCAACAGTCATTTGCACCATGTCTTCTTCGTCTGCCCTTCTAAATCTTGTCTGTTCTCTCTTGGTCACCCATAATCTCTACAATTATAAATGTAGGCTCGCATCATACAACGACACAGCCAATGTAGACGTGGTCCTCGTAGATAAGGCATAGGTGGGGATTGAGAGTTAGGGTCATTCGAGAGTGAGAAGACATAATGGACGAGAGTAGAGACAGAGACGTAGGAGGATAGAGAACAGAAACGTTTGGCACTCCACGCGCGCTTGCCTTACCCATCGTCCACATTGCTAGGCATTTTTCTCCCCTTTCTCCGCATGTTGTTGCAATTGATTTTTAGCATTTTTAGATAGGTTCTTTTTCCGATAAAACGATATTCTTGTTGTCTCCCCATTCGTAATACTTTATCTTCACCACAGAATATTCCAGAACCATGCCTTCGTGTGAGATCAAGATCAAGTTCAAAGACAGCAATGAGCTAATCACTCTCACAGATGCGGAGGTCATCAAGAAGTTGCCAGTGATCGAGAGAGCTATCTCGTGCAGTGTAAGCAAATGTCCCAATTCAGAATTTTTTTCGAAAGATACTTTCCGAAAACTTTCGAAAATCTGTTCGAAAGTAACGAAAATCACTACTGGTCTCACCAAGCAGCAGTATGTGTTTTTCGAAAGATATTTTTCAAAAACGGGTGAATTCGAAAAAAATTCGAATGTTCGTTCCACGGCCTCGCGGAAGGGAACCTAAATTTAAAAATTGGAAAGCGCGCCAATTTTGGACGCGTTGTGCGATCGCGTCGCGGCTTTTCGGTGAGTAGCGACTCAACAACGCTTAACTTCACGTTTTTTTCAAAACACGTTTTGAAATTTCGAATCTGGCACGCAGCCAACTTTTGTGTGCGACGAAGCGCGCGTTTTTCAGGTTCAAAACCGCGATGCCGTGTCGTTCGAACAGTTGTCGAAAATTCGCTCGAACGAATTTCGAAATTTTCGTTCGAACCACTGAACTGGGCTCAGTACATTTTAGGCCATTTTAGGCCTTATCATGGTGGCCTAACTTTTGCAAGTTGGGTTTTCTAGGCCACTACGTTCAAATGAGCTAGAAAACAAATTAGATGAATATCAGACCATTTCTAGGTCATTTCTACATAATAACCTAGAAAACTTAACTTGCGAAAGTTAGGCCACGAAGTCAAAATGACCTAGAAAACCGACCAGGGTTATATTAGTCAATTTCTAGGCCAAAAAGCTGGTGACCTAGAAACCCCAACTTGCAAAAGTTTGGGTTATCCAACTCTTTTCCTCACATGAGATCGGGTGTGTGATTTTCGAAATTTTTTAAAACCACGTGAATAAAAAATTTGGAAATTTTCAACTATTCCAGTCTTCTTTAACAATTTCTGAAATTCCAGGACTTCGACTGGGAGGAAAAAGACTTCAAAATGGATCAGCCTACCGGGTTAGACTTCCCGAAACACGCCGGAGAGTTTCTGTTGGCCCATCTCGACAAATACAAACGTGTCTCCCATGAAGAGGCTTCGAGCGTCAACCCAGCTGAGAGATTCCCGGAGGCCTATGCTCTGTCACTCGACCAACTCAGACCATGCCTCGAATTGGCCAATTACTTGGAGGCAATCGATTTCATGCACTGCATGGGATTCGTCATCGCTAAAAAATTGGAGAAGTGTACCGTCGAGGAGTGCGCCGCGTTCTTCGGTGTCCCACACGATCCGAATGCGAACTACTTCGATGAGTCTTCTGGATATGTTCAAGTTCCAGCAGCTAACCAGCCATCAAGCAGCAATGCATAATCTCTTATTTTCATTGTCCAAATTGTACACTGAATCAATAATTTTGCATCATCTCAGGAATATCGTCTGTGAAGTTCTTGAAACCTCTTCCAGACTGTAATCCCATCTTTCAATTCCCCACTACTAGGTGCACTCTCACCTACTATATCTCCCCATGATCCCCCAAAACACTTCTTTCATACCAAACACCCACCCCCCCCCCCCCACCAAAGTTTCAAAAATGCAATAAAGCTAATTAAAAGCAAAAATGATTTTCTCGAATAACCTAAAAAGGATAATTTGGAATAAGATACAATATGGAACCTGAGGCTTTGTTCAACTGATTCAAAATCTCCTGTCCAAAAAACCGAAACACTCCAAGATGATTATTTTCTTATTGGTTTTCTATAACTTAAAATGTTCTAAATGATCAGTTTTAGTTGAAATTAATTCCAGGTTTTTAACTACTGGAAGACGCTTCAGACCCAAATTTCATGCTGAAATAAATTGAACAATGTAAAACTCAAGAATGAATCCACAAAGGGATTAACAATTTGACATTGGAGCCGTTTTGCCGGGAAAAAAAGATATTCGAAGCCGTTTAAAATTTCATTGTCCCAAAATTAGACCTACAAAAAATTTGAAAGGTTTCCCTCAAAATTTTTGTGCTTAACCTGTAGAACATTTCAAGAGTTGCATTAGCCTGCTTGTTCGTATCAAAAATTTAGAGTTTAAATCTAGTTATTTATGATCCAATAGCCGTAGTCCGCTTCACGGATTCTTCTAGGGCGGCTCAGGGGTGGCTCATGGGCGTTTTAGACCTTATTCTCGAAAGAACTGGTCCCAGTTCCTTTGATTGGTCTAGTTTCAAACATCTTTTTGTTTTGTTCTCTGCCCGTTATCAACGTCACAATCCAAACGAAGGACATGTTTTCAGAATTTTCAGCGACTTTGTACTTCAACAATATTTTTAATCTCTATTTTATATTTGAATTTTAACAAAATTTGTATGTATGAGGCACAAACTGATGCTGAAGAGGTTACAGAGAATCGAAAGACATGGGTAAAAGGTTGAGAGATAAAAGGTGGAGCTTCTGACATTATTTTCTTAATGGGTGGTATTTGAGAGTCCTATCAATACTCGGCCAGTTTCAGGAGTTGTTCATAGTTTTACTTTTCGAGATATCATCTAGCCTGAACCACATGTAAGAGTATATTAACATTGAGCCAATTTTTTTTCGATTCTTGTCAAAGATTAAAAAAAGTTGCCAACTGATAAATTGTTTATCAGGATATTAAAAATATTTTATCAATTGACACATTTTAGATATTTTGCGTAGGAGCCAAGAAAAATAAGCTGAAATTTTAGAGAGTGAGGTCCCCTACTTCAGGTTTTACGGTATCTACGGCTTGTGGTGAAGCTTCACGATTTTCCTGTAAATACATTAATCGTCAAAAACTGACCTAGAGACATAATTTCCGTAAATTTCCTACTACGATTAAGTCTTTAAAAAAAAGACAAATCAGTAATTGACAGTACTGGTAATAAGTGATAAGCCTCCCAGAAGTTTGCTTCCAAATAAATCCAGCGAAGATTTTTCCGAGCACACCTATGAGCAATAAATTTACCCATCACCTCATAGGAAGGCGGATTAAACGTTTAGGCGATCCTCTAGATCCTCAATATCCTGTTAGCATTGACTCGATGAGTCAAAGCAGCAATACATGGCTTCATAGTTTTGACCCGGAACTAAATTTGGTAAGAGTACAACCCCTAGGGTTTGAGGCATAGGATTCCAGGAAGCTATTACCAAAAAGTTGCTTCTAATTGTGTTTAAAGTAATTCCATAGAATTTGCGAAATGATTCGAAACTTTTTGAATAGGAAACTAACAATTACAGACAGAAGTCCTAGCATATATGACGTCTTTTGTGGAAGTTGCTGAAAGCAGAAAGTATATTTTGCAATATGTCCCTTGCGTGCATCAAGTCTAACAGTGTCTTTATTTTTATATTTTTAAATACCTCCAACACCAAGCCATGGATTTTCGAAAGTTTCAAAGTCAGAAAGGATCGCTTCGAAATCCAAAAGAGCATCAAAGATTTCGAAAGAGCTTTTTAAGCCTCTGCGGCTAGAGATTCATAACCTTGATTAGTTTCTGTAAAAGCTTGCGGAGTGTGTATAAGATGTTTATCCTAGGATTTTCTGGAAAAAGTTTTTTCTCGGAAACAAAAACATATGAACCCTCATGTAGCCCCACTGAGTTTCAGGTTTCTGGAAAAATGACCGAGTCTGTATAGTTCTAAAATTAGTGCTACAAACTCAGCTACGCGGTATGGACCTGAAAGTGTCAAGTTTCAAAACTTCCCTTAACACTAGTCAATTCTGCCTAAAATTTCCACCGCTTTCCAAAAACCGCTATCATCAGTTACCATCTCTAGCGCCCTTTTCCGCGGGTCTTCTGCTATCCATCCTAGCCATTCATCTTCTTCTTATTCCCGAGAATTTTATTCCTTTGGATCGGTTGCGTCTTCTCTAGACACATGCCGTAATCGTTTTTCGGCGGCGGTCTAGGATTCTCTCTTCTTCTTCCAACTAGGTTAAATCGAGAGTTGCGCAATCCTCGGAATCGGCGGATCTTTTCTATTCCCTCGTCTCGTCGTCTCGCTCTATGTTTATTTTCAACGACCCCATGGCTATTGCGATGGCTACGATTGCGCGAGAAGCTGACCTGTTGGCCCCATTTCCGCATTTCGACGCCTCTCTTCCCGAGCGGAGAGGATCATCCGGAGAGGTACTTTGAGCGGTCACGTCATCTTGGCTTATTATCTCACTTTCTTGACTGAACCTTAAATTTTACTTCTTCTGCCAGTTGTATCTTTTTAAGAGGCTCTGAATCCATATCCCATTTAATACAAATGTATGCTCCTGTTATATCTCCTAGTTTCATAGACATTTCACGTGTTAGCGGTTTTCTCCCCTTCGTTGAAATAAATAAATTAAATTAAATTACATAAATTAAGAATGTATTTTATTGACAGTTAAGAAGAATTGAGCCAAGATCTTCAGATTCATAGTAACTGCTACTAACCACTAAACCATCCTGTATCATCTAGTGCTGTCTAAAAAGTCGGCCTGGAGACCCTCCGCCCGTACACCCTTTAGCCTAAGGCGCCTGGGTGGCTCAGTAGGTAAGATAGATGACTAGTAATCTCAAGGCCCTTGTCCGATTCTTTGGATGTGCAATTATGTTTCTTGGCACGTTTTTTTCGCATCTCACGTTTTCTATTATTCTCTCACCTACTGGAGAACACTGTTATCTCTAACCAAAATTTGTCTTGTTTCCCAATTCAGAGGTCACCGGAAAAGTGCAACAAATCTCTCGGTTCTCTCGTTAGTTTAGCAGTAAAAAAAGATAATGGGCGGTTTTTTTTCGCGGGTTTGATTCTAATCGGTCAGTGGTTTTGGACGGCCGGCTAACCTTGCGGTTTTTGATCAAAAGATACTTGTTGGATAGTAAGGTGTGATTTAGACTTGGATTAAGGTTAAACTTTAGAAAAACTTGTTTAGTGAGACTTTTTTCAGATTTAGAATGAAAACTGGTTTAGAACGAAATCAAGGCATCGAAACTGTGAGCATCAGATCCTTAACTAACGTTAACCATTTCTAACCATTAGGCCAAACGCTCTGGAAGCTTCAATGTGATTCTGCAGGTGTCCTGCTTTAGCTCTAAAACGCTTCCCAAGCTACCAGAGCCGCTAGACCTCGACCCCTGCTAATCAGAGATTACTGTTACGTAGATGGCTAGATTAAACTAGTGAGTATTTGGATACTTATGCATAATCGGTTGCCTAGCTCTGACGCGTTTGTTGGTAAAAAAATTTAAAAATACGTTCTAGAAAATTTCGATGCTCAATGAGCAGTTTGTGGTGGGACTAAGCTCTGGAACATATTATGCCAAATCGTTATTTCGATCCGAACCATTCTAAAAAGATACTGTAAAGATTTGGCTGAAAAAAAACGTTGATTTTTTCGACACATATTTTTTTTGTCGCAAAAACAATCCCAATTGACGTAGTAGAAACCTAATTTTGCATAGCACACTAGACCGCCAAGTTCAAAATATCTTCAAAGTCGACGATCATCTCCAATCCTTTCATTCTTAGCAATTTTGACGCAGGTACTCAGCTAGGCTCCACCCCCAAATAACACATGAAAAAGGCGGAGTCTCATGTCGTTCATCGCCTTATGTGCTCACCAAATCCCAGGGATTCTGGGACGGCTCAAAACCAATTGAAACGAGGATCATCCGTTGTCTTGGATAAAGAGAGAAGGAAAGGGAGGGGCTATATCCATTCATATCCGCCCTAAGAGCTCCACTCTTCCATTTTGCTTCTTATTATGCAATTGTGTTCAGTGAGAGGTGAGTTGAAACAAATTCTAAGGTTTTAGAAAGTTTCCATGGGACAACACACCATTAGAATCATTTATAGCTCAAAATGAGTTTCTAGGCGCTCCAAAAGCATTTTATAGTGAGGGCACGCCCTTAAAAGTCTATTAATGCTTCGTTGGAATCTTCAGGTAACGCTACCAAGCTCTAGTCTATCCGGGCGCAAGCACTTCGACGTTCTAGGTTACTGTGATAAGCGAGGTGGCGGCATAGTGGACTTGGACTCCCGCTTACGCTCTAGAGCCGCCATGGAGCCGACGGATGAACGGCTTTGTAGATGGTAGCGTTGGCTACGTATTTGAAGGTCCTCGGCTCAATACTTTTTGAGAGTCAGTATATTTTGAAAGTGGGAACTGTTTGGAAGACTGTAGCAGTCTATTCTGAAGTTTGACTTTTGAACAATTTTGCTCTTTCCTCAAGCTAAAAAAAAACCTTCCAAAATTTTCTTTCCACTTCATCTCACACTTAGCTTCCTCAGCCCTTCCTTCCTATGCACCCCCCTGAAATCAAAATCCTTACGTCATCCCAAGTCTCTATGCTTCTCTCAATTCAACATACTCTTTAACTCTCCGATTTTCCGATTTGACCTAGTCTTTGCCTATTGACACTTTCTTCATCGTCTTCTTCTTCTTCTTATTCTTCACCGCTCCGTTTTGCCGCAAATCGCCATGAGGCCTAGCCAAGAAAACGGACGGTGTTGTGAGAAAAGGATGATGGGGAGGAGGAGAGAAAAGAGGATAATTAGCGGGAAGAAATGAGAAGAAGATGAAGAAAACATTAAGAGAAATGACCTTGTCAGTAGAAAATTGGAGGCGGGAGGATAGTTCAGATGTCAGAAGAGATGCAACATCTTAACCCCCGCGCCATGCTTATTATAATTAGCGGTAGGTCAATGGATTCATTCCATGTGAGTTCCTATGGAAATCGTCAAAAACCACTTTTTGTACTACCTGGACCTTTAAATCTGTAGCCAAAAACTACTACCCACTAAGTCATCCGAGCTCGGATGCCTTGGATGGCTGCCGGTAAGACGTTATCCTCTCTAGCTGCGTCGGTAGACCCGATCCTGGATGGTCTGATGGTTTGGCTATCGATCTGAAGTTCTGGGGTTCCTCCCCGAAAATCTTCTTTTGTGCTTCTGCTATCCGAATGTTTTCAACATACCATAATCCCAGAGTATCCTCTGAAAGTGTGCTTTCTTTCCTTCAATTCTCTAGATGTACTCCCATAAGCTGATAAGACAAAGTTCAAGTCCTGTACTGGTTTAAGCACCGCCTCTTCCTTTCATGCTCAGCAAAATTTTTGTTTTTTTTTCTCATTTTCAACTTCATCTCCCAATCATCCCACCATCTTATCTTCCATTATCCATTCTTTCCGAAAAACTTTTCTTTTGCAGCTCAAAATTTTTTTCTCGTTCAAATGATTCACTATATTTTCTCCTCTTTCTCCATGATCTGGATTTTGTCTTAAAGATTTACACATTCTTTTTCTGCGGATTCTGTCCCATTTCATTTCCAAAAATAAAACAATCCTGGCGTCACTGATCTAGATATTGCCATCGGATAATCCAGTCATATCACCCCAAAAGATTTCGGTATTTTCAGATTTTCAGATTTTCAGAGCCCTTGAGACACATGCCAATAATTCTTCTCAGAGATCTAGATTTTTTCTACCAGAAGACAATTCTAGATCTTTGAATTCCTTCAAACCTATAAAACTTTGCCACGTCATAAAGGGCTAAACTTTTATTACTTTTCGCTGCATCGTTTTTTCTATTCCATCCCGCTCAGTGTTTCGTCATAATAATGGCTCTCTTTTTTTGCTCTTTTTTTCATTTTTCTTAAACCCCCAGCGTTCGTGCTTCTGCTGCTCCTGCTGCTCACACATCGCTCTGGTGGCTTCTTCTTCTTTCATCTTTTTTTCTTGCCTCCCACTTCCTCATTCTTCTTTTTCTTTCAGATTCCTCAAGAATGCATCTTGACACAATCTGCATAAAAGTCGAAGACACCAGCGAGAGCAAAGTGCTCTCGCCAACCAACACTGAAGAGGAGGGTTACGGTAGTGGAGATGAGATGCACTCTGGAAATGAGAGTCAAGGATCTGGAAAGAGTGGAGAGTTGAAAAGACCCGATTTAAAAGGTGAGTTTCTATGGAAAGCGAGTTTAGAGAGCGATTTGAGCAGTTTTAGGCACTTCGAGGGGAGAAGCAAAAA
Source organism: Caenorhabditis briggsae (assembly GCF_000004555.2). Classification (NCBI taxonomy): domain Eukaryota; kingdom Metazoa; phylum Nematoda; class Chromadorea; order Rhabditida; family Rhabditidae; genus Caenorhabditis; species Caenorhabditis briggsae. The sequence goes on along the minus strand of NC_013490.2, from coordinate 14,409,973 downwards.
TCTAAAAAGATATTAGTAAGGGAAAAGATTCGAACCCAGGTCCTCTAGATTAGTAGCCAACGCTACTAACCACTAGACCACTGTGCTATTGGCAGCATTTTGAATATGTTTTTGCAATGGTACTTTCCTCCTAGGACTCTTTCAAATCGTCTAGAATCGTCTAGCGCATCCTATGAATCTCTTTATTCCAATTCAAATCATTTTTCAGGTCAATTCCGTTGCTCAATCTGCTCCAAAATCTTCTGCCACTCCTCCAGCCTTTCTCGTCATCGTATGCAAGCCCATTTCAAAAGCTACAAATGTACAGTATGCCGCAAAGACATTTCCAGTGAGTTATGCAAGAAAATCCGGCTTTTCTGTGGGTGATCTTTCAAGTTGACTGACTTATTGGGAACAGATTTTTTTGGGATTTAAGAAAAACATATTGTGATTATCCCCTGAGTGTCTGAATGAGAGTGATCTGCTGGAAGGATAAGGAAACGAGGAGGATCTGGAAAGAAAAAAAAAGGGTTGTACGATCACTAGATCATGAGCTGAAATAGAAGCATATAACTTTGGGATAATCCGAGGGACATGAATCAGAATGTTGAATCTGAAAAAGTTCGAAAAATCACGTATTCTTTTCAACTTCCCAATTTAAGATAGTTTCTAAGCGAACACACAATTGCAAAAGGAGATTGGGACTTGTAAAGAACTGAACCTAGTACCTTCAGATCTATTGCCAACCTCACTAGCCATTAGACTATCATGGATTTTAAAAAGGTGTGGATGACGCTTTGGCGCCCGCGCCCGAACAGCCTAGTCGTAATTAGCTCCACTACCACGGTCCCGAGTTGAATTCCCCACTACTCCCAATGCCTGTTGATTTCTGTACTTTCCCCTCTGCACTATCTAAAATCTCTCGGGATCCATTTTTAAGACCGTTCTCCTCCATAAAACCTGTTCCTCCTGTTTCTCAGGTTGTTGTTGTTGTTCACACACTGTTCATAGAAGTTTCATTAAGCATAAATAATAAGGGATGGTTGTTTACCGATTCTCTTGATCTCGATTCCTTCAATTTCACTACTGTTTCTTCTTCTTTCTTCCGCACAAACACACACACACCCTCCGCTTCCTCTCCGGACAGCAGACAACAACTTCAGTGGCGCATTGAGGTCATCCGGAGACAATGAATCTTTTTTCGGCGTGAAGAAGAAGAAGAAGCGCCGTGGAGAAGGAGAAAATTCTCACTTTTCTTCTACGGGGATTTCGAGAAATGAGGTTGCGCAATGGGGATGATGGGGTAATAGGAAGAAGACGAAAATTGATGAGTGTTTTTTTGGGGAAACAAAAAAACCAATAGACAGAAGATCAAAGAGCACCACATTGGGAAGAATTGAACTAAGATTTGCTCAGCTTACTAGGTGGCAATACAAAACGCTTTTTTTCAAACACCACTAAAAGGCGCCTAGATCACCTAATGATTAGTAGCGTTGGCTCAGGATCTGAAAGTACCAAGGAACACATATCCCATTCCCAAACTTATAATTTTCCAGGCAGCGAGTCTCTCCGTGCTCACATGTTCAAACAACATCACATTTCCCGAATGTACATGTGCCGTTGCTGCAATTGGGCCTTTCCTGACAAGTCACTTCTCCATATCCACCTCCAATCAGGAAACAATAACAATAACCTCGATGTTATCCCACATTCAGTGATCAATAGAAGCTGTCACGGCATTTCGGATTCATTTCAACGTACGTCGTTTCACTAAAGAAGACTTTTAGATTAACAATTTTAATTTCAGTCATCCGAAGTCCATTACTCAATCTTAAAAGTCCGGATGCCACTATTCCATCTCTTCCAATTGGCACCCTTCCCCTCCAGTCTCCATCTGCATTCCAGACTCCTCCAGAGACCCCATCTTGGTTGTCAGCACTACCAAAACCGATTCCTAGTGAGTTTCGAGAAATCTAAATTTTCAGTATTCTATGAAATTCTTTACAGCAACCGTTCCAATGTTCATTGCCGATTCTCCGAAAAAGGAGGAGAAAGAAGTCTACATTTCTCAATTCCCAACATGCTCCTTTAAATCTGATCACAGCGCTTTCCATCAACTCAGCTCTGATCGGACCCTGATTTCCTCTCCAATCATAGATACCTCATCCCCATCGTCTTCATCGTCATCATCTAGAATCAGTCCACGTCATGAGTGTTTTGATTGCCACGTACACAAGACTAGAGCATCTGTGGCTGATGCTCAGTGCAGTATCATCCATTCACAGATGACTATGATGTGTCAGGAACGGTTGGAGTCGATTGCTCAGATGGAAGGACTTCAACAGACTGTCTGCAAGCTTAAGCAGCAAGCTGCAGCACTACGGGAGCATAATGCAATGTTTCAGGAGAAGCTTCTCAAGTGCCAGGTGAGTAAAAGTAACCTTTGAATTCGGAAACATCCGGAGACTCCAGATTTTGAACTTTTGCAATTTTTAATGGTAAACTGTCAGACCGAATCTGTGCGTTTCCTTCAATCTGCTAAGTTGGATAACCCAGTAGAAGTCACCAACTTCCTCAACGCTCTCATCAACTGCACAATCATCACAAATCCATAAAACAACTTCTTGAAAGAAATTTTGCAATCTAGCAATCCCCCTCAAAACAAAAATTCCATACATCCGAGCTTTATTTCCTTTTTTCTACCCAATTCAAAATGTATACTGTATATAGATTCCTGAAATCCTGTGTCCATTCTTTTGGGAATAGCATTTCGAAAATTTTCTCATATGTAGCAAAATATAATTTATTTTCTTCACATCCTCACCCTCGAACCCAGTTTGTTGAAAACCCCAACGGGCTCCTGTCCTCTATTTTTCCTCCTCATGAAATTAAACAAATTTTGAAATCAATTTTTGTCTAAATTTTCGAAGTATTCTATCAGTCTTGTGTCTCTTTTCCTCCCTCAATTTCTCAGTGCTTCTTTTTATTTTGCTCTTGCTTGATTACTTAATTAATTGTGCAATTATATTGATAATACAAAATAAACTATATGAGCTTGAAATTGGAAAATCGACAAAAAAGAAGTTCAAAACATTTCAAATGGATCTAGAGTGAACACAGATATTTTGAAAAATATAATAGGACAGAGGAAGAGTCTAACCAGGACCTTCTGATCATACTTCGGACCGGGCTTTTGCCGGGCCCTTCGCAGGCCTCGCCATAGTTTCTTTCTGAAACATTATTTTCAGATCAACTAACTTAGATAAGATAGAACTCTGCGAGTTCTACAAATATATAATACTTGGCCCTTCTATTTTTCGTGGGGTCCCTAGGGGGGCACTCCAATTAGAGGGGCCCTTCAATTAGAGGGGGCAGTTGTATTTTTCGTGGGTCCTCTGAAAACGGATCTTCTATTGGAGGGACATCATTTTTCAGTGAAAATTTCGTTTTTCTACTAAAAATCCATTACAATTTCTACAGTAAAAAAGCAAAACCACCAATATTGCTAAATTTTTAAAAACTGGCACCTTAAAATTTCTCGGGCGCCGTTCGTGAGGCCTCGTCCTTGAATCCGCCATTATATCAAACGAAATTAATTTCTTTGAATTTAGTTGGATTTTCTGATCAAAATTCAGATTTCTTGATAACATTTTGATTGCTAGAATTTCTAGAATTTTCTAAATCTAAAACTCTGAGCTTGATTGCGAAAATTGCTCAAACGAGAAAAACATCTGTATTAGAGCAACGGCATTCAAATTTTCAGGTGCCAGTATTTTTTCAAATCAGACAGTAATTCAATCAAAACAATAGAAAAAAACGGCTGAAAATCAAAGGAAGTAGTAGTCAAAGAGACACTTCAATTAGAGGGGGTACTTCAAATAGAGGGGCCCTTCAAATAGAGGGGGCACTTCTATTTTTCGTGAGCTCTCTAGGGGGGCACTTCAATTAGAGGGGCCCTTCAATTTCAGGGGCCCTTCTAATACAGGTTTTACGGTAATATCATTTTGTAGAACTTGCAGAGTTCTATCATATCAAATTGAGTTGAGCTAAAAATATTGATTCTGAAAGATACTATGGCAAATCCCGCGAAGGCCCGGCAAAGGCCTGGTCGCAAGTAAAATTTCAGATTTTAATTCTTTTTCAGATTTTCAGCGTTTCAGTTCATCGCAAGTATCCAGATCATTGTTGCAAATCTTTTTGAAATCCTCTGAAAATCCAAAAAACACATCAAATCAAAATAAAACGTTTTCAATCTTCTTTTTTTCAAAATCCGTGCTTCTAAGTCTGCCATTGACGCACGAGACGAAAATCTGAAATTGTTTTCGGGTCGTAATCCAAATTCCAGATCAAATGCTTATTGGAATCCAGATCAAACAAAAAAAAGTTTGTTTTTTCTCTATTTGCAAACCTCGGTTGACGCACAAAGAAATTAAAAAAATCTGAAAATCTGAAATTTTTTTCGGGTCGTAATTTAAAATCCAGATCAAGTGTTGGCTCAGGCCCAGATCAAATGAAAATGATTCAATTTTTTCTATTTGCAAACTTCGATTGACGCACACAGGAATCCGAAAATCTGAAAATCCGAATCCAGGTCAAGTGGAAAAAAAACAAGTCAGATTATTTATGACAAATTTTAAAAGGAAAATAAATTTTTATTATCAGGGAAGGAGTCATACGAAAATATGGGGGATGGAAGAAAAAATTATTTTAGTTCACTTTTTTGGCGATCGGAAAATTCGGAGAATCTGGAGATGGTGATGCGGAAAGTTGCATTTTCGACTGTTTTTTAGTAATGTCTAGAACCATGTCACGAGCTACAAACACACGACTGGATCCTGGGGTTGGACGCTCTTTTCTGAAACTTATTTTGAAAATCGGAAAAATACACGTTTGCTCCGATGTACCTGTTATATGTAGCCATTTGTGGGTGACTTCCACGTAGGCTTTTTTCGGCGATACTCGGATCTTTAGGCTGGTGAATAACACTCGGTGGCGGGGTGATCGATAGCTGAAAGNNNACTTTTGGAGCTCCACATCCCGATTTTTTTATTTCATCGTTGGTTTGTTGAGCCTCTTTTGCGTATTTAGCTTCGAATTCTTCCTGAAAAATTAAATTTTTTAGTGGAAAAAAAGTTTCTAGAAAATTTGAGGGTTCAAGACCATCAGATCCATAGCCGTCGCTACTATAAACTAGAGCATTTTGAAAAGTTCTTACCAATTTCTTCTTTCCCTCCACACTGATCCTATACCCCT
>NC_013490.2:14331547-14403741 GCF_000004555.2 Caenorhabditis briggsae | reverse complement strand
TAGGCTCCACCCCCAAATAACACATGAAAAAGGCGGAGTCTCATGTCGTTCATCGCCTTATGTGCTCACCAAATCCCAGGGATTCTGGGACGGCTCAAAACCAATTGAAACGAGGATCATCCGTTGTCTTGGATAAAGAGAGAAGGAAAGGGAGGGGCTATATCCATTCATATCCGCCCTAAGAGCTCCACTCTTCCATTTTGCTTCTTATTATGCAATTGTGTTCAGTGAGAGGTGAGTTGAAACAAATTCTAAGGTTTTAGAAAGTTTCCATGGGACAACACACCATTAGAATCATTTATAGCTCAAAATGAGTTTCTAGGCGCTCCAAAAGCATTTTATAGTGAGGGCACGCCCTTAAAAGTCTATTAATGCTTCGTTGGAATCTTCAGGTAACGCTACCAAGCTCTAGTCTATCCGGGCGCAAGCACTTCGACGTTCTAGGTTACTGTGATAAGCGAGGTGGCGGCATAGTGGACTTGGACTCCCGCTTACGCTCTAGAGCCGCCATGGAGCCGACGGATGAACGGCTTTGTAGATGGTAGCGTTGGCTACGTATTTGAAGGTCCTCGGCTCAATACTTTTTGAGAGTCAGTATATTTTGAAAGTGGGAACTGTTTGGAAGACTGTAGCAGTCTATTCTGAAGTTTGACTTTTGAACAATTTTGCTCTTTCCTCAAGCTAAAAAAAAACCTTCCAAAATTTTCTTTCCACTTCATCTCACACTTAGCTTCCTCAGCCCTTCCTTCCTATGCACCCCCCTGAAATCAAAATCCTTACGTCATCCCAAGTCTCTATGCTTCTCTCAATTCAACATACTCTTTAACTCTCCGATTTTCCGATTTGACCTAGTCTTTGCCTATTGACACTTTCTTCATCGTCTTCTTCTTCTTCTTATTCTTCACCGCTCCGTTTTGCCGCAAATCGCCATGAGGCCTAGCCAAGAAAACGGACGGTGTTGTGAGAAAAGGATGATGGGGAGGAGGAGAGAAAAGAGGATAATTAGCGGGAAGAAATGAGAAGAAGATGAAGAAAACATTAAGAGAAATGACCTTGTCAGTAGAAAATTGGAGGCGGGAGGATAGTTCAGATGTCAGAAGAGATGCAACATCTTAACCCCCGCGCCATGCTTATTATAATTAGCGGTAGGTCAATGGATTCATTCCATGTGAGTTCCTATGGAAATCGTCAAAAACCACTTTTTGTACTACCTGGACCTTTAAATCTGTAGCCAAAAACTACTACCCACTAAGTCATCCGAGCTCGGATGCCTTGGATGGCTGCCGGTAAGACGTTATCCTCTCTAGCTGCGTCGGTAGACCCGATCCTGGATGGTCTGATGGTTTGGCTATCGATCTGAAGTTCTGGGGTTCCTCCCCGAAAATCTTCTTTTGTGCTTCTGCTATCCGAATGTTTTCAACATACCATAATCCCAGAGTATCCTCTGAAAGTGTGCTTTCTTTCCTTCAATTCTCTAGATGTACTCCCATAAGCTGATAAGACAAAGTTCAAGTCCTGTACTGGTTTAAGCACCGCCTCTTCCTTTCATGCTCAGCAAAATTTTTGTTTTTTTTTCTCATTTTCAACTTCATCTCCCAATCATCCCACCATCTTATCTTCCATTATCCATTCTTTCCGAAAAACTTTTCTTTTGCAGCTCAAAATTTTTTTCTCGTTCAAATGATTCACTATATTTTCTCCTCTTTCTCCATGATCTGGATTTTGTCTTAAAGATTTACACATTCTTTTTCTGCGGATTCTGTCCCATTTCATTTCCAAAAATAAAACAATCCTGGCGTCACTGATCTAGATATTGCCATCGGATAATCCAGTCATATCACCCCAAAAGATTTCGGTATTTTCAGATTTTCAGATTTTCAGAGCCCTTGAGACACATGCCAATAATTCTTCTCAGAGATCTAGATTTTTTCTACCAGAAGACAATTCTAGATCTTTGAATTCCTTCAAACCTATAAAACTTTGCCACGTCATAAAGGGCTAAACTTTTATTACTTTTCGCTGCATCGTTTTTTCTATTCCATCCCGCTCAGTGTTTCGTCATAATAATGGCTCTCTTTTTTTGCTCTTTTTTTCATTTTTCTTAAACCCCCAGCGTTCGTGCTTCTGCTGCTCCTGCTGCTCACACATCGCTCTGGTGGCTTCTTCTTCTTTCATCTTTTTTTCTTGCCTCCCACTTCCTCATTCTTCTTTTTCTTTCAGATTCCTCAAGAATGCATCTTGACACAATCTGCATAAAAGTCGAAGACACCAGCGAGAGCAAAGTGCTCTCGCCAACCAACACTGAAGAGGAGGGTTACGGTAGTGGAGATGAGATGCACTCTGGAAATGAGAGTCAAGGATCTGGAAAGAGTGGAGAGTTGAAAAGACCCGATTTAAAAGGTGAGTTTCTATGGAAAGCGAGTTTAGAGAGCGATTTGAGCAGTTTTAGGCACTTCGAGGGGAGAAGCAAAAATCTAAAAAGATATTAGTAAGGGAAAAGATTCGAACCCAGGTCCTCTAGATTAGTAGCCAACGCTACTAACCACTAGACCACTGTGCTATTGGCAGCATTTTGAATATGTTTTTGCAATGGTACTTTCCTCCTAGGACTCTTTCAAATCGTCTAGAATCGTCTAGCGCATCCTATGAATCTCTTTATTCCAATTCAAATCATTTTTCAGGTCAATTCCGTTGCTCAATCTGCTCCAAAATCTTCTGCCACTCCTCCAGCCTTTCTCGTCATCGTATGCAAGCCCATTTCAAAAGCTACAAATGTACAGTATGCCGCAAAGACATTTCCAGTGAGTTATGCAAGAAAATCCGGCTTTTCTGTGGGTGATCTTTCAAGTTGACTGACTTATTGGGAACAGATTTTTTTGGGATTTAAGAAAAACATATTGTGATTATCCCCTGAGTGTCTGAATGAGAGTGATCTGCTGGAAGGATAAGGAAACGAGGAGGATCTGGAAAGAAAAAAAAAGGGTTGTACGATCACTAGATCATGAGCTGAAATAGAAGCATATAACTTTGGGATAATCCGAGGGACATGAATCAGAATGTTGAATCTGAAAAAGTTCGAAAAATCACGTATTCTTTTCAACTTCCCAATTTAAGATAGTTTCTAAGCGAACACACAATTGCAAAAGGAGATTGGGACTTGTAAAGAACTGAACCTAGTACCTTCAGATCTATTGCCAACCTCACTAGCCATTAGACTATCATGGATTTTAAAAAGGTGTGGATGACGCTTTGGCGCCCGCGCCCGAACAGCCTAGTCGTAATTAGCTCCACTACCACGGTCCCGAGTTGAATTCCCCACTACTCCCAATGCCTGTTGATTTCTGTACTTTCCCCTCTGCACTATCTAAAATCTCTCGGGATCCATTTTTAAGACCGTTCTCCTCCATAAAACCTGTTCCTCCTGTTTCTCAGGTTGTTGTTGTTGTTCACACACTGTTCATAGAAGTTTCATTAAGCATAAATAATAAGGGATGGTTGTTTACCGATTCTCTTGATCTCGATTCCTTCAATTTCACTACTGTTTCTTCTTCTTTCTTCCGCACAAACACACACACACCCTCCGCTTCCTCTCCGGACAGCAGACAACAACTTCAGTGGCGCATTGAGGTCATCCGGAGACAATGAATCTTTTTTCGGCGTGAAGAAGAAGAAGAAGCGCCGTGGAGAAGGAGAAAATTCTCACTTTTCTTCTACGGGGATTTCGAGAAATGAGGTTGCGCAATGGGGATGATGGGGTAATAGGAAGAAGACGAAAATTGATGAGTGTTTTTTTGGGGAAACAAAAAAACCAATAGACAGAAGATCAAAGAGCACCACATTGGGAAGAATTGAACTAAGATTTGCTCAGCTTACTAGGTGGCAATACAAAACGCTTTTTTTCAAACACCACTAAAAGGCGCCTAGATCACCTAATGATTAGTAGCGTTGGCTCAGGATCTGAAAGTACCAAGGAACACATATCCCATTCCCAAACTTATAATTTTCCAGGCAGCGAGTCTCTCCGTGCTCACATGTTCAAACAACATCACATTTCCCGAATGTACATGTGCCGTTGCTGCAATTGGGCCTTTCCTGACAAGTCACTTCTCCATATCCACCTCCAATCAGGAAACAATAACAATAACCTCGATGTTATCCCACATTCAGTGATCAATAGAAGCTGTCACGGCATTTCGGATTCATTTCAACGTACGTCGTTTCACTAAAGAAGACTTTTAGATTAACAATTTTAATTTCAGTCATCCGAAGTCCATTACTCAATCTTAAAAGTCCGGATGCCACTATTCCATCTCTTCCAATTGGCACCCTTCCCCTCCAGTCTCCATCTGCATTCCAGACTCCTCCAGAGACCCCATCTTGGTTGTCAGCACTACCAAAACCGATTCCTAGTGAGTTTCGAGAAATCTAAATTTTCAGTATTCTATGAAATTCTTTACAGCAACCGTTCCAATGTTCATTGCCGATTCTCCGAAAAAGGAGGAGAAAGAAGTCTACATTTCTCAATTCCCAACATGCTCCTTTAAATCTGATCACAGCGCTTTCCATCAACTCAGCTCTGATCGGACCCTGATTTCCTCTCCAATCATAGATACCTCATCCCCATCGTCTTCATCGTCATCATCTAGAATCAGTCCACGTCATGAGTGTTTTGATTGCCACGTACACAAGACTAGAGCATCTGTGGCTGATGCTCAGTGCAGTATCATCCATTCACAGATGACTATGATGTGTCAGGAACGGTTGGAGTCGATTGCTCAGATGGAAGGACTTCAACAGACTGTCTGCAAGCTTAAGCAGCAAGCTGCAGCACTACGGGAGCATAATGCAATGTTTCAGGAGAAGCTTCTCAAGTGCCAGGTGAGTAAAAGTAACCTTTGAATTCGGAAACATCCGGAGACTCCAGATTTTGAACTTTTGCAATTTTTAATGGTAAACTGTCAGACCGAATCTGTGCGTTTCCTTCAATCTGCTAAGTTGGATAACCCAGTAGAAGTCACCAACTTCCTCAACGCTCTCATCAACTGCACAATCATCACAAATCCATAAAACAACTTCTTGAAAGAAATTTTGCAATCTAGCAATCCCCCTCAAAACAAAAATTCCATACATCCGAGCTTTATTTCCTTTTTTCTACCCAATTCAAAATGTATACTGTATATAGATTCCTGAAATCCTGTGTCCATTCTTTTGGGAATAGCATTTCGAAAATTTTCTCATATGTAGCAAAATATAATTTATTTTCTTCACATCCTCACCCTCGAACCCAGTTTGTTGAAAACCCCAACGGGCTCCTGTCCTCTATTTTTCCTCCTCATGAAATTAAACAAATTTTGAAATCAATTTTTGTCTAAATTTTCGAAGTATTCTATCAGTCTTGTGTCTCTTTTCCTCCCTCAATTTCTCAGTGCTTCTTTTTATTTTGCTCTTGCTTGATTACTTAATTAATTGTGCAATTATATTGATAATACAAAATAAACTATATGAGCTTGAAATTGGAAAATCGACAAAAAAGAAGTTCAAAACATTTCAAATGGATCTAGAGTGAACACAGATATTTTGAAAAATATAATAGGACAGAGGAAGAGTCTAACCAGGACCTTCTGATCATACTTCGGACCGGGCTTTTGCCGGGCCCTTCGCAGGCCTCGCCATAGTTTCTTTCTGAAACATTATTTTCAGATCAACTAACTTAGATAAGATAGAACTCTGCGAGTTCTACAAATATATAATACTTGGCCCTTCTATTTTTCGTGGGGTCCCTAGGGGGGCACTCCAATTAGAGGGGCCCTTCAATTAGAGGGGGCAGTTGTATTTTTCGTGGGTCCTCTGAAAACGGATCTTCTATTGGAGGGACATCATTTTTCAGTGAAAATTTCGTTTTTCTACTAAAAATCCATTACAATTTCTACAGTAAAAAAGCAAAACCACCAATATTGCTAAATTTTTAAAAACTGGCACCTTAAAATTTCTCGGGCGCCGTTCGTGAGGCCTCGTCCTTGAATCCGCCATTATATCAAACGAAATTAATTTCTTTGAATTTAGTTGGATTTTCTGATCAAAATTCAGATTTCTTGATAACATTTTGATTGCTAGAATTTCTAGAATTTTCTAAATCTAAAACTCTGAGCTTGATTGCGAAAATTGCTCAAACGAGAAAAACATCTGTATTAGAGCAACGGCATTCAAATTTTCAGGTGCCAGTATTTTTTCAAATCAGACAGTAATTCAATCAAAACAATAGAAAAAAACGGCTGAAAATCAAAGGAAGTAGTAGTCAAAGAGACACTTCAATTAGAGGGGGTACTTCAAATAGAGGGGCCCTTCAAATAGAGGGGGCACTTCTATTTTTCGTGAGCTCTCTAGGGGGGCACTTCAATTAGAGGGGCCCTTCAATTTCAGGGGCCCTTCTAATACAGGTTTTACGGTAATATCATTTTGTAGAACTTGCAGAGTTCTATCATATCAAATTGAGTTGAGCTAAAAATATTGATTCTGAAAGATACTATGGCAAATCCCGCGAAGGCCCGGCAAAGGCCTGGTCGCAAGTAAAATTTCAGATTTTAATTCTTTTTCAGATTTTCAGCGTTTCAGTTCATCGCAAGTATCCAGATCATTGTTGCAAATCTTTTTGAAATCCTCTGAAAATCCAAAAAACACATCAAATCAAAATAAAACGTTTTCAATCTTCTTTTTTTCAAAATCCGTGCTTCTAAGTCTGCCATTGACGCACGAGACGAAAATCTGAAATTGTTTTCGGGTCGTAATCCAAATTCCAGATCAAATGCTTATTGGAATCCAGATCAAACAAAAAAAAGTTTGTTTTTTCTCTATTTGCAAACCTCGGTTGACGCACAAAGAAATTAAAAAAATCTGAAAATCTGAAATTTTTTTCGGGTCGTAATTTAAAATCCAGATCAAGTGTTGGCTCAGGCCCAGATCAAATGAAAATGATTCAATTTTTTCTATTTGCAAACTTCGATTGACGCACACAGGAATCCGAAAATCTGAAAATCCGAATCCAGGTCAAGTGGAAAAAAAACAAGTCAGATTATTTATGACAAATTTTAAAAGGAAAATAAATTTTTATTATCAGGGAAGGAGTCATACGAAAATATGGGGGATGGAAGAAAAAATTATTTTAGTTCACTTTTTTGGCGATCGGAAAATTCGGAGAATCTGGAGATGGTGATGCGGAAAGTTGCATTTTCGACTGTTTTTTAGTAATGTCTAGAACCATGTCACGAGCTACAAACACACGACTGGATCCTGGGGTTGGACGCTCTTTTCTGAAACTTATTTTGAAAATCGGAAAAATACACGTTTGCTCCGATGTACCTGTTATATGTAGCCATTTGTGGGTGACTTCCACGTAGGCTTTTTTCGGCGATACTCGGATCTTTAGGCTGGTGAATAACACTCGGTGGCGGGGTGATCGATAGCTGAAAGGTCACTTTTGGAGCTCCACATCCCGATTTTTTTATTTCATCGTTGGTTTGTTGAGCCTCTTTTGCGTATTTAGCTTCGAATTCTTCCTGAAAAATTAAATTTTTTAGTGGAAAAAAAGTTTCTAGAAAATTTGAGGGTTCAAGACCATCAGATCCATAGCCGTCGCTACTATAAACTAGAGCATTTTGAAAGTTCTTACCAATTTCTTCTTTCCCTCCACACTGATCCTATACCCCTGCATATGACATGTCCCAAAAAACGTATTCGATGTGACTCTCTGCAATTCCTTCTCCTTGTTGGGGTCTGTCGGATCCACACCAATCATCTTATCCATAGCAATCAATTTTTCAATAGGCGCTTTTTTGGGATCATAGAACATTCGTTTTGGGAGTTCCTGAAAATTTTAAATTCGATCCTAAATCAAAAAACAATGTGACGTACTTTCAGATAGCATGTTCCATTTGTTTGTTCATGCTGAGCAACTAATCCATTGAAACCGAGAAGCTTAACCTTCGGAATCACATCATCATTTGTTCGATGAATCCAGAATGGACGGTTATTGATAAAAACCAAATCAGGTTCGCATCTCGAATTTCTCAGACGAAGTTCCCAATCGATTTTCGAGAAGAGAGGTCTGGGATCGGGAACAAAGTCAGCAGGATTGTTCATATCGTATTCCGGATTGACATATGACTTGAACAACATTTCTTTGGTTTTGAAAATTTCGGGACATCTGGATATCTATGAAGACAGACTTACGGCTGTGCGACGTCATCAGATTTACGCATCCAGAATTTGGTCTTAGCGAAAATGGACTTGAAAAATGATTTCTTCTTGGGTGGTGGCGCTTGCTGATTTTTAGCAATTGGCTGAACTTTTGAAGCCGAATCCGAAATTTTGTTGGCGGGGATTTTCGATTTTTTCTGGACAACATTTTCGTTGGAATTTTGTTTCAGTGGAATAGCAAGGGAGGCGCGGGGACTTTGATTAAAACTTTCTTTCTGAAAACTCAGAAAATTTTGATTTTTCGAGAACCCTTGGATAACTAGAAAGAGGTTTTAAAAAATCTGCTTACCGAAAGGTTTGGTGCCCGTTTTCTCCGTTTCCTTTCTTCCGACGGCTGTTTTCTTCCACTATTCCTCTTCACCTTCTGATCAGCAGACCTTTTTCTTCTTGATGGATTCTTCGACTCTTTTGACCTTTTCTTTTCTCCCTCATCTAATGAATCCGCCTTATCTGCCTTCTTTTTCTTCTTTTCATCACTTTTATCATCCTGATTGACTACTGTAGGTGTTGTGAGTTTTCGAAAATCCGGGTCACTTCCAACAGGTTCCACAGTTATAATTCTAATTTTAGATTCTCGACACTCTGGTTCTTCAGTTTCCCGCTCCCTTTGTTCTCGCTCCCTCTCATTCCGTGTTTCCCGATTTCCACCATCCTCTGGTTCCAATTTCTCTTTTGATCGTTTGTCTGCCTTCTCAGCTGACGGTTTCTCATCATCTTTGTCTTCTGAATTCTTATCCATCCCGTCGTGCTTGAACTCTACTGTAGCCGTAGTATCATCATCTTTCGATTGTTCTCGAGATGTTTCTTTTGAGGTTTCCTTCGAAGTTGACTTATTTTTGTTACGACGTCGTCGATGACTATATTTCGAGAATTTCGGACGCAGAATTGGCGGCAACTCGTTTTTCTCTTTGGCGTCTCGGTGGTCTTCGGCAGAACTGAAATTTTTTTTTGAAGATTGTTATTTTCTTGAGTTTTAGAGTGTTTTAGGGAGAAAGTACTTCGTGGAACGCCATCACTTCCTGGAACGCCATCACTTCCCAAGTTACCCGATTTCTCCTACCTTCCGAGTTTGCATCCTTAATTTCTTCCAGTATTACCCGTTATTGATATATTTGCTCCCTATTTTTCTTTTTCTACCGGTTACATCTTTCCTTGTCAAATATCTAAATTATCCCGTTTCCCCTCCCCTACTCAGATCGGCCTCGTGAGGGGCATTTTTTCTGAGTCTTTCATGTCCTGCCCTCTAATGTTTTATTACACCTGATCAATAAACAAAATTAAAGTACAATTGCAATAAAGTATCGGTCATAAAAAATAGGGTGCAGCGACAGCTTAGTGGTCAGCAGTGTTGACTTTGAATTTGAAGGTATCCGGTTCGAATCCTTTTCGGGTCAAAAATTTTTTGCCTATGTTTCTGTCAAACCCACGTGTTAATCGGTGGTTTTCCATTCTGATCACTGCAATTTACGTCCATTATCACCGAATGGGTAATTAGAACGATGTTGACTCTCGATAGAAACTGATTTTTGAACTTTGATAAAATAAATTGAGGCTCTTCTGAGTTTGGGCTTTTTTCCTGTGCTGGAGATCCTTATCTCGGGCACCTTTGCTATCTCGAAATTTTCAAGTTCAGGTCAGCTTGCTTGCTGGATGTTTACGCGAGAATTTGAAGAAAAAGCTTCCTATAAATTGTAAGTGTTTGCGAATCTTGGTTGTTCTGAACTTTTTTCACCCAAAAACTTTTTTTAAAAGCTTTGAATAATAGAATTCGCGGTTTTGCTATTGTCACACAAAGTATTTTTTTTTCGATATGAATATTTTAATAGCTTTTCCGTTTTTTGCATGATTCGTCGGGTCCCGGAAGTTGTCTAAAATCGAAGATCTTAAGTTTTTTGTTTAGAAGTCTTTTTCCATTCAGCATTTTTGAGAACTAAAGGTTTAATTTCAAATTTCAAACTTGATTTCAAACTGTAAATTTTAGTTCACTATAACCAACAAAAAGGCCATAAAAGTTTTGCTTTCGAAAGTTTCGAACTCGGGACCTTCTGATTCATAGTCATCCATACTAGCCACTAGACTCTGCGGCGCTGCCCTCACAGGCTGTAAGCCTGGCGAGACGCGCCCGCTCTCGATTGACCTAGTGGCGAGTAACGTTGCCTTAGAAACCCAAGGTCAGTTCTTTTTAGTGTCAAAACTTTTTTGGTTTTGTAAAATCATTGGAAAAGTAATTCTCAAAACTAGAAACTTCCAAAAAACTATCTTTTCTGATTTTTTAAATTCCACTTTTGGGCATTTTCAGAATCTCCGGATTGAGTTTCGTGTCATGTTTTGTTGTCACGTATTCTGAACCTTCAACTTCACAGGGGTCGTCATCTGAATTTTTTAGAAAGGGGTCTCCTGAATTCCTGTCGCCATTGTGTGACGACTGAATCGAATTTTGAGACGTGCTCATGTTTTCTTTTTTTTTCTACTCACACCGAAGAAAATTCACTTATTTTTTATGGAGATGGAAAATTTTCAATTTCATCTTTTTAGACCATTCATTTTTTGGGTTAGCCAAAGAAAAACGTTTTTTCTCACTACGTAGACATTTTCCCAATTCATATCTTTTCGAAAAAATCTTATGACCCCATTTATTAGACAAAAAGTCCGAGAAATTTCGAGGACCGATTTTGAATGAATGGTCCCGTGGGCATATTCTTTCGGTGTTTTGAAAAAGGAATATTTCAGGAAAACGAAAACTTTGAAAATTTGAAAAGAGCACTTTGGTCCCATGGGGTCAATCTTAAGAACCAGATGGTCTAAGGAAAGGATTTCAAAAATCACCTGGTCTTCGAAAATTGTTGTGCAAAATATTTCTCATGCGATTTTTGCATTTTCTAAAAATCGAAAAATTTTTAAAGGCTGTTCATTGTCAGATTTGAATTTCCCTCAGTGTTTCCATACACTACAGTAATCCTAAAACCAATTCTTAAACTGAATCTACCGTAAACACGCTATAAGAACGCCACCCGTGCCGTCCTATTTTGAGCATACGCATCTCACTTTTTTTGGAAGATGTCAAAAAGTTGTCAACTAATGAAATGTTCATGATATCAGCAACATTTTATTAGTTAACCACTTTTTGATATCTCTCACCTCAATTTTGACGATCCAGTTGGCGTTCTATTAGAGGGGTATCTCAAAATTTCGTTTCAGAAAAAACTTTTTCTCCAAAACTCATAAAATATAATCTATTGTTTTGTTACAGAATTTTTTTTCTGAAAACATTCTTCTGTTTTTTTTCCATTTTATTTGTTCCCCGGAAGACCAAAAACTTTCTCAATAGTACTGAACAAAAGGATTCCAAAATTCTGAAAATTTTCAGCACAAAAACTTTAAAACATGATTTTTTTATTGTTTTTTTGTCTCTAAATTTAAAAACACTTGAAAAAGTCCAAAATTAGTCATAATCCAATTAGTCTCGACTCCAGACAGTGTGACCCCATTTCGAAAAAAGAGGGTCCCTTGGCACGCAAATTGGTTCTCCTCCCCGTCCTCTTGTCTCCTATTTTTCCAGTATTTGGCACACAAGTTTCAATGAATAATTTATGTTTAGATTGTTGCCCTCCCCTACCCCTATTCCATCTTTTTTATCCCAAACATTCTATTGTTTTCTTCTGGAATGCCACTGTAATCATTGGAAATGTATGTCCAGCAATCCAGCAGCAAAGAATACCCCAAAAAGACAAAAGAAAACATCTGGTTTCTTTTTCTTTTTATTTCCCCTGTGACTTTTCATTTATCTTTCTAGGTGGGCGTTTATACACACCAAAAACATCAATCTTCGACACATTGCGGATTGCTCATCCTTTCAAAAACTATTCCTAGAAGGTTTTGAAATTTAGGAAATCTTAATACCGTAAAACTTGTAATAGAAGGGCCCCACACTGTCAACTTTAAGACAATTTATCTCGAATCCGGTGAAAGATATCAAAAATGTGTCAACTGATAAAATATTGGTGATATTATTATAAACAACTTATCGGTTGACCACTTTTTGATATCTTTCACAGGAATCGAGATATATGGGCTCAAAATTAGAAATTAGCGGGCCCTTCTATTACAGGTTTTACGGTATACAAAAGAAAACTGCCGAGATTTGATAGGAATTGAACCTGGGATCCTTTGATTTGCAGCCAGAGTTACTAGCCGGAAGGCCATAATCACCACAGGTGCTGATCAAAGCTGTGGTAGCTTCTGGCCAGCGGTGATGTTTGCGTTCAGATGGCCTAGTGGCTAGTGAGTTTGGCGGTTGATCTAATGGCCATAGGTTCGAATCTTAGAAGGGCCAATATCATTTTTAAGGCTTTTTATCTCTCCCAAACGTATATAAGAAGTATTTTTCTCAGTTTTTCAACACATCCCTCATTTTTTCATAAATCCAATTTTCAGGTGTCTCAAAAAACTTCCTTCTCCAATATATTGGATATATTCCCCAGGGTTTATATATACTTTTTCTTGCACACCGCCTATTTTTTTTCGGGATCCCAGACTTCCATTAGATCCGGTGATTTATGAGCACCAAATGAAGAAAAAGAGCACAGCGAAAAACTTCTCTATATGCAAATTAGTAGTTGGAAAAGTTCACTTCCCACATCACCTCTTTCTCTATCCCCCTCATTATTCTTTTTGGTACCCTAATCGTTGTTTCTCGAAGTTTTCTGGTTTTCCTCACACGAGTTGGTAAATCGAAAAACAGTTTCTGAGCAATTTTTCGAAGTGTTCAAAAAATCAAAATACACATTCTCCGGGGGAACAAATTTGAATAATTCAGTATCCGGAAGACTACTCGGATCTTGAAATATCAGATTTCAATTATATTTCGTCACTATTAGGTTTTTTGATTTTTCCAAAAAAAAATTCCGTTAAACCTGTAATAGAAGGGTTCTCTAACTTGTAGCTTTGAGCCAATTCATCTCGATCCTTGCTGAAGATATGAAAAAGTTGTTAACTGATAAATTGTTTATCATAATTATACAAACATTTTATCATTATGCACATTTTTGATATCGCTTACAGGTACCGAGATAATTGAGCTCAAACGTGGCAGTATGAGGGCCCTTTTATTAAAGGTTTTGCGGTATGTATGGAAAATCCAAAAATTGATCTTCTGAACCCAATAGTAAAATTGAATCATAAAGTTTTTTGAGGTATGTAAAACGTTTTAGTATGATTAAAACATCATTCAACTTTCATGAGAGCCGTTTTTAGAAATTTCCAGGAACTTGAAGTCTGAAATTTCAAAACTTCAGAAGTCCCTTTTTTCACAAAAAGTTTGAAATCAAAAAACGAAAACCACAGCAAAATTTAAAATTGATGGTGTCCTAGATTTTACACTTTTCTTTTTCTATTTTTTCTTTTCCCCAATCAGATTTCTTCTGAAAGATCATATGATCCCATAAGCACCTATAAGATGTTTCTTTTGTTTTCTGATCTTCAAATAAACAAGAAAATAAAATAAAACCAAGACTTTCTTTTAGCACTTTTTCCTACTTTTTTTAAAAAACGTATACATCTGTGATTCAGGCAAAACCTCCAAAAATATTGTCCCATGAGACCATTCGTTCTTTTTCGGAGCAGGGTCTGGAAAGGATTCCAAGATTACACATACATCATATATGCATGAATGATAACCCCCTTTTCTCCCATTGTTTCATTTCTTCTAGAACAATCAGAAAAAGAACGGAATTTTGAAAAAAAATATTTCTAGGAACCGAGATAATTCGGGGCTATCGTAACCTCTGATAAAACAAAGGGTTAGAATTTCAACTTTGAGCCAATTTACCGCGGTTACCGTGAAAGATATCAAAAAGTGATCAATTAGTAAAATGTTTCTGATATTATAATGAAAATTTTGTCCGTTGACCATTTTTTGATACCATTTACAGAAAAAAGATCTATGGCCTAAAGTTTAAGGGCCCATTCTATTAGAGTACGGTAAGCGGCAGTCGCTTAATCTTGTTTTAAGTTCCCAAAATCTTTGTATCTTTCTTGATTCATCAATTTTACAGAAAAATTTGCAGAATTGTCATTTCGGAGAAATGATTAAAAATTTAACGACGTTTTCTCAATTCTTCATTTCCGAAAATATGAATAATCTAACCGTTTTTTTGTTTTCCTTATTCACAATTTTTTGACCACAGAAAACTAATTAGGCTCATTCCATCTTTCTTCTATTCAAAACTAATAATGTTGATGATGAAACAACGATTTTTCTATATTTATCTGCTTTGAAATTTTGAGATAATCTAGAAAAATTGATTTTTAGGTTTTTGATTGTTGGAGAAAATTGTTTATTTGATTCTATACAATTTTATATCATGTATAAATCATAAGTTTCGAAAAAATTTCTAGGAAAAATACATATAATTAACATGATGATTGTTTTTTGCTTTTTGGGGAAATCACATAAAATTTTCGAATTTTCTAGATTTCAAGTCTTCAGATATATTTTTGGGAATTTCCAAAAAAAAGTTTGTTAGCCAGTTCAGTATACATAATTTTCCATCACTCCATAAAAAATGAATAAGAACATCCTTCTTCAAAAACAGGTCCAAAGGATAAAAATTAGATTTGGTTGACGAGAATAAGAAGTTGGGACCAAAAACCCAAACAAAATTTCTAGAAAATACTCTAGTTGGGAACATTTTCAAGTTGTCTTGAGATGGTGTTTCCCCAACAGAAATTTCAAAATTTTAAAACTTTCGAGAAGTTCGCAAAAAAACTCTGGAACTGAAAAATTTTTATTCGTATTTCGTAAAAATTCATAAAGTCAAAGACACCAATCTTAAAAAAATTCTGAAATTGCTGAAATTCCAACTTCTGAACTTCTAAAATTTTGAGGTTTCCCAATTTTGACTTCTGATGTCTTTACACTAATGTCCTAAATTTCGAAAATAGAAAAAAAACAAGATGGGTTTAATTAAATAAAATTCGCCCTAAAAATATCCGGTCAAAAAACACCAATCATTTTAAGTGCTCTCAGACTCCGCCCCTCTAACATTTGGAGGTAGTCCTGAGAATAAGCTCCGCCCCTTTTGTCACAATCGAGTCGTTAAACTATACAATCCTAAATATTGACTAATCCCTCGATGCCCCTAGGTTTAACTATTCGAGTCCACGTCAATTTTAAGCTCCGCCCTTTTCTCCCTCTATCCATCAATCCATTATCCAATTTGTTAACCCATTTTCCGTTCACTTCCCCATCTTTTACTTCTGTTTACCTTTCATCTTTTTTCTCTCTCATCTTTCTATTTTTGGCAGAAAAAACGTAGTAACCATTATTATTTTTCTGGGTTCCCTGTCTGGAAAAAAATCGTATAGTTTTTTTTTCGGAAGAGTGAAAACTCAACATTCTGAAAATTGAGATTGAAAATTGTTCCAAATATTTTTAGCTCATAACTTTCTCACTTTGTGAAAATATTTTCATACGAAATTTGAATTTTCGAGCTATTTATATGAAGAGTTTTAAAATGTGTATAACAAAGACCTACTTTCTCGATTTTCCAATTTTGACCAGTCTCATGCGCCTTTAAAGTCCGAAAAACAAAAAATTGAAGAGCCTAGATGGAGTTTCAATGGAAGCTTACGAAACTCAACATTTCCATTTTAAATCAGGTTTTCAATAGCTAAAGGAAATTTTTATTTTGGAAAAAAAAATGAAATCCCACACAAAATAAAAATCCCGACTTTTTCCGAATTTCGCTCCAGTTCCATATAAAAAGATACTCTTTTTTCGTTTTTTTTTTCCACATGAATGATTCGAAACTATGTGGAAAAAAGAATGATGGGAATTTTAGAAAAAAATGGGGGGAATCCGGAATTTCGAATTTTTCGGGACCAAACTTTTTTTTGTCGTTGCTCTAAAAGTTTATTTTATTTTATTTTCGGGTTGAAAACTTTTTTCATGGAATAAAATATTTTTGAGAGAAACAAAAAGCTTTTTGTTCCTGAATTCTAGATAAACTCTTTCTGTAAATGATGTGGCCTAGAAAACCCCAGACAACTAGAAAATCATATTTTTCAAAAGTGAGTGTTCTCGAAAGTTCTCTATAAAGTTTTTTTTTTCGTTTTATGTAAATTTTTACAGAGAAAAAGTATATATTCATACATATGAAAGAAAAAGAAAAAAATTGTTCCTTTGTTCCCAATTTTTTTTCGTTTTGAAAGAAAAATGACTATTTTTATGAGGTCTACACTAGAAATTTTCGGGGACTTTTTCGAAATTGGCACGTAGCAAAAACATATATAAATTAGGAGAAATCCCTGTTTTTTCAAGGATTTTCAAAATTCGAATCTCACAATCAGAAATTTTCTTTTCGTTTTTTTTCGGAAATCTAATTCAAAAAATCTGAACTCCTTGTTTTTTTCTTTAAAAAAATTGTAATTCGGCTGAAATAAAACTGCAAAAGTTTTGTTTTTGAAAGTTTTCATGGTTCTAAAAATCTTGAATTATTCAGACATCTTCTCATTTTCCAGTTTTTTTTTCTCATTTCCAGGCAAAGAAACCATCCTTAGAAACCAATCAGAGCATCTATTAGGTTCCCTTATATTTTGTGTTATGCTCCAAAAAAAAGGTTTTCCTATTTTTTTCCCACCCTCACCCGCATATCATCTTTTTTCTTTTTCTTCTTCTGTTCGGGAAAGAAAAAGTTGCGGATTCCTCAAAAAAAAAAGAAGAAGTAGAAGAAGTAATTGTATCCAATGTTGCTCCGGGCGAGCCCAACACAAGTACACCTGACACTTTCTTTTTCTTCTTCTTTTTACTTTTTATTGTTCTTTTAGTTACTAGAAAAATGGAAGATAAAGATGTGTCAATCATTTTTTCACATTTTTCTTGAAATTTCTGAAATTCGGATTTTTTGATTTTTTGGTTTTAGAGATTATGAGATTCTGAGATTCTGATATTCCGAGATTATGAAGTTCGGAATTTCTGAGTTTCTGAAGTTTTTGGACTAGAAGGTTTTGAGATTCTGAGATTCTAAAATTCCGAATTCTCGAATCCGTGAGTTTCTGAAGTTCCAAGACTATGGAATTCTGAAGTTTCCAGATACTGACAGAAGGACCTTTCGATTCTAATTTTAGAATTTTCTCCTATTTTTCAAAAAAAAATCCAGAAAAGTTGATTAATCTCAAGTCTTTCTCTCCTACCCAGTTCCAGAAAAGTACGAACCACTCGAAATTTTTTTCAGAAATTTCAAAAATCCAATTTTCTAAATAATTTCTGATTATTTCCTTTTTCAACTTAAAATTGCAAGTTGCAAGAGCTAATTCAAACTTTTAGAAAGTAGATCAAAGACCAGGAAATATCAGTTGTTAGTCTATGAAAAAATCAACGAAATTCACAAAGTATTTCTATCGAATTTTTGAAAAAAATAGTTTATGTTTTCAATAAAACTATCACATTTGAATTTGGATTTCTCATAAAACAAAAAATACCGTAAAACCGTTATGAGAAGGGCCCCTTTGATAGAAGGACCCCTCTAATAGAAGGGCTCTCCGAGAGGGGCTTGGAAAAATAGAAGACTTCCTTGTTTTTGTTTACCTGATTATTTTTTAATTAAAAATTGTTCAGAATGCCTTCCAAAAGTGTCCAGAAAAAAATTCCAAGAACTACCTCTTCCCTCAAAACTTCCTCATTTTTTTCCGTTTCAGACTAGAGTAAAATTTCCAGTCTGGAAGAGAAAACAGGAATAAAATTGAGCTATAAATACTTTTTGAGAAGTTTTAAAAACAATTTTGCATAAACTTTTGACTGGAAATTAAACAAAAATTCTGAAAAAGAGAATTTCGGATTTTTTCTAGAAAGTCAGTCAACTTCCAATTTTGGAATTTCTAATTTCAAAAAATCAAAAGAAGAGGTTCAGAGATTTTAAGCTTTTTGGAATTTTTCCAGAAATTTCCAGATGATCAGAAATTCTAGAAAATCAAATGTTTACAAAATCTGATTTTCTTGTAAATCCAACAAATTTCAAACAATGGTTTAAAATCATTGAAAATATTTCATTAAAAAATATTTCATTAAAAAATATTTCATTAAAAATTTAGAAACTCTCATGTTCTCCGACATTTTCTTGTTTTTTTGATGTGAATGTCTGAAATTAGGCTCCGCCCACTTTCTCCCCTCTCATTTTTCAAATTAATTCCGAATGACGCCGTCTGTCGTTTTTTTTTTGCTCGAAACTTGACATTTTTCTCACTCTTTGAGCATTGAAATTGCGTAAATTCGTAATTTTTTTGGTACACTTAATTTCTGCTGAAATGTTCTATTTCTGGTGGTGTTAAGCTCCGCACACTTTTTTTTCATAACTTAAAAAATATATAAATTATCATGAATTGAAATTTTCGAAATTTTCATCTGTGTAATTTTTTTCGAGAAGTTCGAAAAAATGAGATTTTCATTTTTAACTCCGCCCACTTTGTTAGATTACCATTTACATAGGCACATGAAAACTATAACATACAAACAAAAGTTCGTAATTTTAGAATTTTCTAAAAATGTCAAAATATGTTCTGTTTTAGACAGGTGCTTCCTTATTTCTTGGGTACTTATTTTCAGGAGAACATAACATAAAAGGGGCGGAGTCAAAAATACTATTTAATGAGATTTTTGAACTATTGAGAATCTAGAAATTATCTGAAAAAGCCATATGGTTCTTTCGTTCAGAATCAAAATTTTTGAGCTCTCTAGCTATTTTTCAGATTTTTCGAGCATCACTGTAGCTCCAAAAGTACGCAAACACCATGTACTTGATTTTACGACAGCTATTTTAACTGTTCTGCAAAAAAAGAAGGCTCAAAGAATATATTTAATTGACCCCATTTTCCGGGCTCTTCTCATTTCCCACTCGTTCAATTATACTCCTTTCTTCCAATTTTTTAGAATAAATAGGAAAAACGAGAAACTATTAAAATAGACGTCCCTGGTTTTCTAACCTCCATTCTTTTGTCCTTTTTTTCAAACTTTGGACTTGTTGTTCTTTCGAAAATATAGAAAAGAAAAGGACAGGGAAAAGATGAACACGTCTTCTTCTTCTCCCTTTTTCTGAAGAAAAAATGAAAAAGAAAACTTTTTTCCTCCCATTTTATTGCTTGTTTGCAAACTTTATTAGGTTCTTGTCTTGCACAAGAGACTCACCCACTTAGAATGTTTTTTTGACCTCAGAATGTATTTTCTCCGAATTTTTCAGAATTTGTGATTTTTTAACTTTCTATTGTTTTATTCAAGTTCCTCGTCCTTTAATCAGTTCAACTTTGAATTTTCAGCTCTCTAGCTCAAAGTGTCGTGAAGTCGGGTGTTTGGTGATTACCCTACAGTAACCCGAAAAACTGATAACAGAGCTAGGGTGCTACACTGTTTTGATTCTAGAAGGAAATTTTGTGAGAATTCTGAATTTGCTAACGTAGTTTAACATTTCTGACTTCTTTACTTAACATTTCCAAAAAGACCTAGACTGAAATTTCTAAACTCATGAGTCGGCCGAGCATCTTTTTTTGATTCCAGACACCTGATTCCAGGCTCAATTGTTGTGGGAAATCTGCATTTGAAAACAAAGGCTTTGAATTTCACAGTCTAACGTGCCAATTTCCAGAAAATTCTGAACTTTGGTTCCAAGGAAAAACATATGTTCTCAAATTTACTTATCCCATCTTTCATCATTTTTTCTGCAAGGAAAAAAACTTTGTTTCTCTGTTTTCAAACACATGTACACATTTTTTTGAAATATAATCTTCAAATTGGTCAAATTACAAGCAGAGAGAACATATGTCTGTGATTTATTGGTTTAGCTGTTTTTTTTTCAAAAATTTTGAAAGTTTCGGAAACTAATTCTAGCTCAGAGTCTTTAAAAAACTGATTTATATTGAAATTTTTAATCTGGTCGTCAAATCCATTGCTTGCGTACTTTTGGCGCTACAGTACACTCAGAAACTTGAAATAACGTTAGACACTCTAACTTTTCAAATTCTAGACTGACATTTTGTAAGAAACTTCGATTTGATAATTAAAACACTTAAAAGTTATTTCTAATCTTAATTACTGCAATTAAAAAAGACCTTCCTCGAAAGGCGGGCGGAGTCTTTGGAAACCTCTATTTTTCTATGGTTTCTTATAACCCAAACTATAATTTATGATCCATAAATCTTTTTTGAAAACTTCTTTCAACCCCATATTACTTTCTAGACTCAGGATTTTTTTACTACTTTTTTTTCATAAATGAGGTCCCCTGCTCTCTTTGTTATTTTAAAATAAAAAGGGGAAAGTAGTAAAACTTTGAGTTATTGCTTATTTTTATTTTAGGACTCTTTTTCTTCTTTTCGGCAAAACAGACAAAAGGGAAAAGTGAAATAAACATTTGGACCCCCAGAAAATCATTTTCTCTTGATCTCTTTTTCGTTTCAGAAATTTATACTTTTTTTTCGAAAAATTCTAAAATTTCTTTCTACTGCTCTTCATCCATTCAATCAAAAATTCTCTGATTTCAGACATTTTTAAGTACATAAGTTCCCCAAAAATCGTATGAATAATTTATCTGTCAGTAAGAAGTTCTGAAATTTTCAGGCCTTATGAGTAATATTGTGACCTAATAATTGATGGAAATATGATTTGTGACCATTAAAGTTGGGGGGATAGGAGATTTTACGGGGGATTTTCGGGGCCGTATGCATTCTACCGTCACGGTGTACAACGCTTAATGTCACTCTGCGTACAGCTGTCGTCCTCGCCTTTATGTATGCAATCGGGCGACCGTTTTCTCTTTGCCCGTGTAGCTCAGTCGGTAGCGGCGCCGCACCCTCAATCCTCGTCCCACACGTTCAACTCCTCGAGAGGCATATTTAAACGAAATTTCGAGAACATTATTTTTTCATGTCCCCCCACCTTTAACCTTTTCCCGCCCTTGCCTAATTTTGTTCTACCGTCTTATCTGAAAAGTTCGCCTGAAAACTTTAGAGTTATTTAAAAAGTAATTAATCTAATCTGAAACTTGTAAACCACTAACTCCACGTGTCGTAAAATTTAATGCTTGCGTACTTTGGGAGCTACAGTAACCCAAAAAGCTAAAATCAGGGTTAGAGAAGTCTAATCTTTTGGCTCTAGACTAGAACTTTGGAAAGTATCTGAATTCATGATTAGTTTTCCCTGAACTTGAACTCTTTTCATTCTACTCCACCTGGGAAATTTCCATCTGCCATGTCAGTCTGTTCTTACGCATACATCCACTCAAAAAAAAACCCAAAGACCCTTTCAGTATTTGAAAATTAAACATTTCCGGTTCTTCTGATTTTTGAATTTCGAAATTACTGGAAGTTTCTCTTGTTATGTTTTGCATTTGGAAGTTTTGCTAAATAGCAGCAGCAGTGCGTAGTTATTTCCTGGTGTAAATTGCATAGAATTTTGAGAAGTGAACTTTTGACTTTTAGAAATTTCAGAAAATAATTAAAAACTGCTTTGTTCAAACTTTTCGAAAACCAAAAATCAAATCTAAACAAGAATATAGTTCTTTTTGATACTTTGGGTCTTATGACATTTAGAAAAAGTTCTTCTGAATTGAAATATGAATTCTAACCAAATTGAATGATATTTTTTGCAAAATTTCGAGGGCCTAGAATCTACAAAATAAGGAGTTTTTCGTGTTCCATTGCTGTCAAGTTGTCATTGCGAAACATCGTTTAACTTTGAAATGCTCCTTCCCCCTATTCCGCCTACTTTTCTCTCATTTTTCCCCTCTTTAGTCCTCCTGGAACATTTCTCCTCCACTCCACTTATACATCCTTTTATAGGATTTCTCATGTTTTTCGTCACTTGTCTTTTTTTTTCTTGGTTTTGTGACCTTCCCTAATGTGATCTTACGGTATTTGCTCTAATAGAAGCCTAAGTGTACTTTGAGCTCAATTATCTCGGTTCCTTCGAAAGATATCAAAAATGTGTCAACTGATAAAATACGTACCATAAAACCATCAATATTTTATCAATTGACAAATTTTTCATATCTCTCATAAGAATCGAGATAAATTCAAATCAATAAAGCAAATACGATTTATCTTCATTTTTGGCTCTTAAAAATGATTTTCATTAAATTCAATTAACATATTCAAATTGCTCATTTTTATTTCAGTCTTGCACACAGTTTTCAGCTTTCTAGCTCAACAGAAATCTTTGAATGCAGTGTCTGCGTACGTTCGAAGCTACAGTAACCCGAAAAACTCAGAATGACGCTAGACACTGTAACTTTTTGAAGTCTAGACTCAAATTTTTTGAGGACTTTGAATTTGGTAACAAAGATCATTTAATCTCAATGTTTTATCCCTTTTCACCGGTTTTTTCGTATTCCTCATTTTCCAAAATCTTCAATTTTTAGGAATGCCCTAAAATTGTCAAATGTGCACTCAAGACCTACCATTGTTCGATTTGGAGAACAACAATACCATTTTCTTCTTTGATCAGTTGGTCGCTTTCAGTCGGTTGGTTATTTTCAATGTGCTCTATTGATAATCAATTAAAAAGTTATATTTCAGAGTCTACACAGTCCTTCACCGGCACCTATGTCTTTTCGTGTGTTTTGTTGGCGTCCTCCTCAATAGTCTACACTTTTATGTCTTGACGTGAGTGTTTTGGGGTTTAGAACCTAAAATTAAGAGTTGTGATAACTTTATTCGGATTTCATACAAAAATTCAGTCTAGAACTAAAAGAGTTTGACTCTCTAAAGTCGATTTGAAATTTTTGGGTTACGATATTCTCAAAAGTACGCAAACAACAAACGAACAACAAACGTTACGACAATTTTGAGCTAGAAATCTCAAGATTAGTAACTGGGCCAAAACAACCATAGGGTATCCGAATTTAGAGCTTGAAACAAACAAAACCCAATTTTTCAGAAGGAAAGCAATGCGAGTGTACATAATCAATGCATTACTGTGTGCTATGTCAATATGTGATATTATCACAATGACTTCCTATTTCATCTACATTCTCCGGTTTCGAATTTTTGATTCTCCAGCAACTACAATAGGATATTCGTATCCCTGGCTGATATTTCTGATCACCCACGTCACCTCATCAATTGCTCTTCATACAACAGCTCTTTATTTGTCTGTAATTATGGCCTACATCAGATGGACCGCTTTAGACCGTCTGGATGCCAAATGGATTAATCATGGAGCACTAAAGCAGATTTTGATTTTTACGGCACTAATTGTGTCTATTATCTCTATTCCGACAGTGATGGTTCATAAAATTGTGCCCGTGAAGGATGTGATAGGAATTAATGAAACAGAAGCAATCGGTGGAGAATTGAAGGTTAGTTTTGGTTTTTTTTTATGGATATCAAGTGCTTGAATTGAGATTCTGATGGCTGATTAGGTCTACCCCGTGATTTCCAGCTTTCTAGCTCAAAGTTTCGCAGTCGAATATTCAGTTTTTGCGTATTTCTGGAGCTACAGTATACCGAGAAACTCGAAATAGAGCTAGAAACTCTAACACAGGGTAACGGCTGCGCATGGTATATGCGTTGGCGCGGCGCCTCATATGGACGACATAGGTACACCGTTTGCGCGCATATAGTACGCTATATGCGCGCACGCGCCATCGAGATCGGGCATGACGCGTCCATATTTCATCTACAATTTCAGGCCGTATTGGCGATGAATATCTCTTATATGGATTAGTTCATCTAACTATAGTTGTAATAAGATGTGATTTTGTTCAGATCTTCCAATATCGTTCATTTTCCCTTTCAGATTTCACAGAGTGACCATTTTTCCAGTTTTCACAGAATTTTATCACAGCAAGAAAAATTATGGCCGGAAGTTTAAAATATCTGGATGATATAACATAATAAATTGTTCCTTCAAAATTGCGATATAGAAAACTTGTAAAAAATTCAACAAAGTCTTGAAATTGGCATTAATTCGCATAATTTCGTTTTCGAAATAATTGTGTGTTTCTCGGATTTTTTCCTACTTTTACTTCGTAATAATCAGAAAATTTACCAACCAACCTGTATTCCACCTGAAAAATATATTATTCCGCTTATTCCGAAGCAAAACAGAAAAGTCCTAATTTCAAGAAAAACCGGATTTTGTAAAAAATTTTACCAATTTCTTTACTAAAAATAAGTTTTATTTTCGTTAGCCATAATTTTTAGATGTGAAAACAGTGAGAGAAGTTCTTTGAAAGCAGAAAATATGATCAATATGATCGAAAAATTGATCAAGATCGGCGGTGAAAAATTTTGCTAAACAACGCGCACTAGCGTAATAGCGGAGTGTCGTTGGTGGGTTGTCGTTTTCATGGGAAAAGCGTGCATGCTATATGGATGCTATATGGGTGCGCCCACCGGCGACCAGTCGTGCCCAGCGACGACGCATATAGCGCGCACGCGCTACCCACGAAATTATTATGGGTGTACATAGCATCCTATATGCGCGCCTAGACATATACCATGCGCAGCCGTTACCCTGTGAACTTTTTGCATCTAGAATGGAATTTTCTGAAAAATTCAAATTTAGTAATTGAAAGTTTTCCAGCTCGAAGGACTCTACACTGTTCAACTGGATGAGACATCAATCAATGGGTGTGCGCTGTTTAGAGTCAATTTATGGATCACTGGAGTTATGTTCAAGGTAAAATAGAGACATCCGGAAAAACCGACACACAGAACTTCCTTAAGGCTCTCCCAGTCTTTTAATCCTCTGGTTCACAATTGCTTTAATCTACAAATTAGTTCAAATGAGTGAAAAAAGGAAAATTCTGAGAGGCGAAAAGAGGGAGAAGGAGGAATTCCAACTTCTGGCGACATCAGCCACGCCCACAAATACCACTAGGGATGAATCATCACCGTAAGTTGCGCTTTAGCATACGCGCTCTATTGCTAATATTCAGAATTTCCAGAAGAATCCGAAAAGTGTCGCAATGCCGAAACGTGTCAATCGACCGTACCACATTAATGCTAATCATAATGCTTGTCGTTTTCCTATGCACCGAAATGCCACAAGGTTTGCTAGCTATCCTATCAGCTATCTACCCTACACATGTACATACCATGATTTACGTTAATGTTGGAGAGGTGAGAATTTGATTTTTGAAATTTGCATGGTCGGTTTGCCAAGTGTCGTCGGGTTTGATGTTTGGTAAGGTGATTGCGTACTTATGGCGCTACAGTAACCCGAAACTCTAGAGTAGAATTTTTTGCATCTTGACTGAATTTTGATAGAAATTCGAAATTTGAAAGATTTTGTCCCAGTTCTCAAAGTCCGCAGAAAATCAAATCGACCCCGAGAGACTCAAATTTGACATTGAAAATTTTTAGGTTCTCGATCTGATGTCTCTTATCAACTGTCTGACCTCATTCATCGTCTACTGCGTAATGAGCACCACCTATCGAGCAACCGTAAAATCCGTTTTGTGCCGCCCGGGAAATCGACGGGCCGCTTTCAAAAACACACATCTTCTGCTCAATTCCTATAGAATACAGGTTTCTTAGATTCTCGTTTTCAATGTAAATTTTGTCTCTCTTTTATTTGTGAAATTTCTGGGTTTACATTTTTTTGGCAATAAAATGTTTTTTTATTGGATTTTTTATTTGAAAAGAAAGCAGGTGATTCACATGGTTGCTACGGACAACAAGGGAGGAATAATGTGGAATTTTTGTTTGCTTTGGAAGGAAGGATTAGTCAAGGATTACTTATATATTTTTGCAATTTTCCTCATTAAAAACTTGAATAAAAATATGCT
Organism: Caenorhabditis briggsae; assembly: GCF_000004555.2. Taxonomy (NCBI): domain Eukaryota; kingdom Metazoa; phylum Nematoda; class Chromadorea; order Rhabditida; family Rhabditidae; genus Caenorhabditis; species Caenorhabditis briggsae. Next base: position 14,377,714 of record NC_013490.2, on the reverse strand, counting down.
TTTCAACCGAAACCCCCATATTTAGTTGCGAAGTTCGTTTAGTGGTACGGTAGAAAGTTGTGCATTTTGTCGTAAATTCTTTAATTTTGCTTGAAAAAAAGTTTTTGCGAGTAATTTTTTTCAATCAAACGGAGTAAATTACTCAAATATCTAATAATGTTTTACAATAAAATTACACCAATAAAATGCTGAGAATCCACCTGGAATCATCAGAAAATTGTGCCTACAGTAACCCTGAAAAGATGTGCACTTGTGCGGAAGATAACATGCATTGGAAAAATTTCTATTCTCAGCCGATTTTTTTCAAATTTCTCTCTATTTTCGCTAATTTTTCGAATTTTCACCCAAATTTTTAGATGTCAGATTCTGATGACAGCGACGATTCAATCCTCGAACTGCCTCGCATGCACTCTGGGTACTATTTTTCCGCAAAAATTATATTTTTTCGATTTTTCAAATTTTCAGACAGCGATCAACGTCGATGAGCGGTGAAGATCAAACGAAGGATATTCTGTATTACGATGAAACGCTGGGATTTACGACGGATGGCGAAAACAATCGACATACGCCGTACGGAAGAATTTTTTTTTCAAAATTTTAAATTTAAAAAAAATCTATTTAGGTCAATTTTCGTGCTTTTCAGCTTATATGCACTCATTTTTCTGTTAAAAAATCACTCGAAAATCAAGAAAACTAGCTAAAAATCCCGAAAAAGTTCAAATTTACAGCGAACGGAAAATTTCGACATGTCTGGATCGTGTGGAACTGGAAAAGAAGCATTTCGATATGATCAACGAACGAATTGTCGATGACGTCACGATGGATCAATTCTATAAACCGCATAGTATCACTGTTCTTGTCCTAGTCATCGCCTGTCTCATTTATAAAGCCGCGGCTGGGTTAGTAAGCCTAAAATTGCTGAAATTCTGAAAAATGGGCATCAGTACAAACAGAATAAAGGCGAAAGCTGTAAAAAATAATAAATATTGATGTTTTTTTAACGTAAAAATTCGAAGTGTTTACTTCTGAAAATCGCTAAATCTCAAAAAAGCAGAAATCCGGTCAAACAGACTAACAGAATAGCTAAAAATTCGAAAAAGAACTTTTTTTCAGAAAAACCGACAACTCCACCGAAACGAACTACTACGAGGGATTCTTGGGAGCCGGGGCTCTTTTCCTTCTGATAAGTGCTCTCACATTCCCAAACGGACCGTTCATCCGTCCGCATCCAATTCTTTGGCGTGTTATTTTTGGATTATCTGTCATTTATGTCATTGTACTGCAATTCGCACTATTTCAGAACTATGAGGACTTGAAGAAGGTGGATTTTGCATTGAAAGGGGACTCCGTTCTCGAGTTTTTTGAATTCCCGCCAAAACTGAGAACTTTGAAAAATTTGCGATTTTTCGAAAGAAAAATTGATTTTTTCTTCGATTTTTTTTCAAAATTTTTCGACCTTTTTAGGTTTTTCAGCTATTTTCAAAGATTTTTCCGGTTTTTTCGTCTGAAATTTGATGGAACAGTGTTCGTGAAGATTACTGTAGATTACTGTAGAAAAATTTCCTTCTGTAGTTTTCTTTTTGACGTGATTGTGTTCGCAATAAAACTACAAACTACAAGGTTTTCTACAGTAATCTACAGTAATCTTCCGTCAAAAACACCATCCAGTCAAATTTCAGACAAAAAATTCGGACAAATCGAAAGAGATCCTCTGAAAACAGTTGAAAAACCTAAAAAGGTCTAAAAATGTTGCGAACAATCGAAGAAAAATCAATATTTGTATCTCGAAAATTCGTTAAAAATCGCGAATTTTTCCGAGTTTTCAGTTTGGCAAGAATACCAGAATTATCCAGAACTGCGATTTTTCGCGTTTTTGTAGTGATTTTTCGAGATTTTGCGAATTTTTTGATGTTTTTCTTCAATTCTATTGGAATCTTTACATATTTTTCTACACGTTTTGGTGCATTAGAAAATAATACACCTTTTAGGACCCTCTTTGAAATCATAATTTTGGGACTGTCAAAAAATTGGAAAATCCTCATTTTTTCTTCAGATTCTAACTTGGCTGGATCCAGAAGGACTCGGTCAGAAATCTCTTGAAGAGAAGGAGTACGCATCGGATTGTTGGGATTTGTCGTTCGATAAAATCTGGAGCCACGTGGATTTCTTCGCATTCTCCCATTTTACGGGATGGATTATGAAGACGTTGTTGTTGAGACACTGGGTCCTGTGCTGGTTTATTTCGATTATATGGGAATTTACAGAGGTATGGGTTTTCGGCGGGAAATTTGAATTTTGGGAATTCTTCCTTCAGTTAATGTTCATCGATGTTCTACCGAACTTCGCCGAATGCTGGTGGGATTCGCTGATACTCGACGTCCTTCTGTGCAATGGAATTGGAATTTACGTCGGAATGAAGCTGTGTGAATTCCTTCAAATGCGACAGTTTCACTGGGAAAGTATCAGGTTGGTTTTCGGGATTTTTCTGAACCGAAATCCCCAAACTTTGAGGTTTTATGTTGAAAATTGGGCGTTCTTTTAGCATAAAATAGCTGAAAATCCCTATTTTTTTTAGAAACATCAAAACGCGCCGTGGAAAAATGAAGCGATTCGCTCTTCAATTCACACCGGCCAGCTGGAGTGGATACGATTGGTTCTACAGTCGATCGTTCTCAAAAGCGATCCGTCGAACGTTTCTTCTCACGTTTCTGGTGTCGTTTTGGCTGGTAAAATTGAATTTTTCCAATGAAACTACAGTAATCCTATGCAGCTCGCCGAACTGAACACGTTCTTCATCAAGCACATTTTTGCAATCGACACGAAGCATCCGGTGGTTTTTTGGAGGATTATACTGATTGCTGTCATCGCCGCACCCACTATTAGGTAAATGGTTCATTTGAAATGGAAGAGGAATCTCTTGGGATTCTAGATCAGAGATTCATAAGTTCGGTCACAAAATTTAGGATTCTAGGCCATAGAATTCTAGGATATCTTCATCGTGGCCTAAGTTCTCCCACAAGGATTTCTAAGCCATCATCCTAGTGGCCTAACTTCTCTCCCATTTTCTAGACCACTACCAACACATCCCTTTTCCAGACAATTCTACGTGTTCTCAACGGATCCTCTGACTCGTCGTGTCGGAATGCAATCCTGGGTGTTCGTTGTGATTTGTGTCCTCGAATTGGCGATTTGTGTCAAATGTGGTGGCGATGTGTTCGCGAAAACCAACGTCTGGAATTTGGCACTCTGGATTGCTGCTATTGTGAGTTTCGAGTCTTAAAAGCTGTAAATCGAGAGTTTATAATTGAAAACGAGCTTGGATTGTTAAATTTTCATATAACAAGGTTGATTTAAGAGCTCAAATAAATTAAATTTTAAGACTAAAATATGTCATTTTTGCCACTAAAAATTCCAAATTTTAACAAAGAATTTTCGAAACTTGATTTTGAAAAATAAAAAATATACCGTAAAACCTGTATTAGAAGTGCCGGCCCTTCTATTTTTCGTGAGGTCTCTTGGGGGGCACTTCAATTAGAGGGGGCAATTATATTTTTCGCGGGTCGCTGAGAAGGGCACTTCTATTATAGGAACATCGTCTTTCGGTTAAGATTTTTGTTGTTTTTACTTAACAATTGTTTAACATCAACAATTTTATTTGTTATAAGCAAAGTTTTGTTTGCAAAATCCACAACTTGTTTTTTGAATTCCATCGTAAAATTCTGTCTTCTTTCCTTGTGTTCTCAGTTTTTTGATATCTCACATTCTTCCTCCGATACATCATGAAAATAGTCTTCCTCCGACATTCTGAAGTTGAAAAATTCATTACTCTCGATTTCAACGGGGAAATAACACCAAATTAACAAAAAAACGACAAAAAGTAAAAAAAAACGAAACTTTTTTTTCTCGGGCCGCAATATTTCGTCGTCGTGCGGCGGCCACAGTAAGTAGCAAAGAGGCACTTCAATTAGAGGGGGCACTTCTATTTTTCGCGGGGTGTCTAGGGGGGGCACTTCAATTAGAGGGGCCCTTCAATTTCAGGGGCACTTCTGATACAGGTTTTACGGTATGTTTGTCCAGTTATCCGCATTTCTCTAAAATACAAACAAAAAGAAAGTTTTCCAGATAATCGGCACAATCTTCTGCATCCTCGCCTCCACATGGTACGCCGAAAACTTCGGCCCGACCGCCCGTGTTCTCGTCAAAGGACGACGTCGCCTGTGCTATTTGGAGTCGTCACACGAGAATTTGGGAATTCTGAAGGACGATGTCATCAAGAAGCGCGAAGAGTATCTGACACCGAAACGACACTGATTTTGTTCTCTAACTATTTTGTTTTTTTTTTCTGAATTTGTTTGGATCCCTTTTTATATGGTTTTTGTAATACTGTTTTTCTATAAAATCACAATTTCGAACTTTTTGAAAATTCTAGAAAAAAGTTTACAAGGGAACCATGTTTAGCCTTCATCTCAGAATTTTTTCTAAATTTGCTCATCTATAGTTTCAAATACGGGCTTTCTCGTGGTGTATTCGGTTTTCTGCACAAATTTCTAGAAGTCGAGAAAAGTCCATCTGAAAATATGCTGTTTCTTACGATTCAATTTGCAATGGGATACCTGAATATGTCAACCAGACATTGGTCATTTTTGGACAGACCAGAAAAATTTGGGACCAAAAAAATCGGCCAAAAAGTTTGGAATTCACGATGGACAATCTTTTTGATGCAGTTGAACTGATGTTTGATAGGGATGCGTCGGATACTCAGAATTTCATTGGATTTAAAGGGACAAATGATTATTTGAAAGTATTCGAGTGAGTATTCAGAAAAAATTCTTTGAAAAAAAAAAAAAAAAAAAGATTGCAAAAGGAGCGAGCACTAAAAATCTCAAAAATGCACTCGAACCATTTCAAAATACCATGAAAAATGCTCTAGTTCTATTAGGAAAATGACGAGAATGATGAATTCGAAAGGTGTACACTTTGAGTTTTATCTAGGTGTTGAAAAAATGGCCGAGATCGCTCGTTTCAAAGATCAAGATCTAGCGATTCTGAAAAAGTGGAAAACAGAAATCCAAGCATGTTTTCAAACATCGAAACTGAAACTGTCCAATTTCGACACTTATCAAAAAGAAATGTGTGCAACTGAAAAAGTGATTCGAAAGTTTTTCGAAGTTTCTAGAGATCTCTCACATCTCAAAGATCATTTACTTTCCAAGGCGACACCTAACAATAATAGATTGAGGTATTACATTGATCTTTTAAATGATGTAACAGATGAGATCGACTACGGTTTGAAACAGAAGTTAACACCTTTGGAAATTTTCAATTGGATAAAAAACAGAGTAGACGAAGTGCAAAAACGAGTTCAAGATTTGGAGCCTTTAGCTAATTTGGACTTTTTTGAGACTTTAGAAAACGTCGCAAAATTGGTGAAGAAGATGGCGGAAATGAAGCAATCGACGACAAGTACTAAAGAGAAATTGAAAATAGATGAAAATAAATTAATTGAAGAAATGGACCTAGTTAATATTGCAAATTGTCTGAAGTGAGTTTTTGGACTGAAAAATGCCAAATAACGTATCACTCAAATAGACTGACAAAATTCCAGAAAGAAAAATTTAAATGCATCGAACATGATCAAAAAGTTAAATCTTCTTGAAACTATGCTTGGCCTACCTGGGAAATCTCTTATAGACAAAATGAATCAAGGTTGGATTCATTGGAAAAGGTGAATTTTTGAAATTGAAATTGTGCGATTCTGTAGAATTCTGAATTTCGTCATTTTTCAGGTAAAAACTCAACTGGCTCCAGTTGAGAAGAGCATCAATCAAATTTCCAACTCTGCCTACTCCAAAGATTCTAAAAATCTAATTCTATCACTCAAAGAAGCCAAAACGCTATCCCAGGACATCGGAGCAAATGTCAGAATCCTAGAAGATGCTGAAAGAATACGTCAGAATCGAAGTCTTTTAACGAATATTCCACAGTTTCCGGAAGAGATAAAATTTTTGATCTACAGAGCAGGGTTGGCGCAGTGGGCGGATCCATCGATACAATTGAAGGAAATGCTGGGGAAAATAGAGAAACTAGAAAGAATTTCTGGGAAAGTTCGAAGCGAAAGTGTTTTGGAAATGACAAAGATATTTGAAGAAGCTGCCGATATAACGGGAATTTCTGGAAGTTGGACATCTCTGAATCAGTTTTCTAGTGAGTTTTCAAAAAAAAAAGACACTGAACGCTTGAGTCAATTCTTCTTGAGTCCTGTCAAAAATATCAAAAGATCTTCAGCTGTCAAAATATTTTTGATATGCATATTTTTTATATTTTGCTAGTGAACCACTTTTTGATTACTTTCACAAAAAGCGAGACAAATTGACTCATAGTTAGGACCCTACGTATTAAAAACTTCAAAATAGTTTCCATTTTTTAGTCGCCCTCAAAGAATCTCATCTCAAGGACAAAAATGCGTCTATGAACTACTTTTCGGATGTTGTTTCACTGGGTGTCGATTTTGAATTTTCCAACCACCAGACGCGTTTGAGAACTTCCAGAACGATTGTTCTATCTCTGGTACAGTACTTTGATGAAATTTTCGGACACTCAAAACCCAAAACTGTAACCATCGAAAAGCATGTCGAAACTGCTTCTCTGGCCATGATTATTGGGATTTGCATTGGGATAGTTTTTGTGATTCTCCTGGCAACGGTTGTGGCATTTTGATTGACGAAAAACGGCAAGAAAACCTATACGAACTGGTGGTTGTATTATTTTGGAAAACCTCAAGATTTTGAGAAAAGATGGAGATACTTGGTGAGTTTCAACCTGGATTATACAAAGTTCAAGATTTTCAACGGTATTTTTCAGCTATTCATGGACCAGACTAACATGAAAAATTCAATTCAAGACGCTGTCCGGGAAGTGAATCGCACTAACTTGTTGTTGGTCCTCAAAAATGGAGCATATGTGAATGTGAACAGTGAGTTTGAAAATCAAGGAACTGGAGAACTTTCTGACTTTGTTTGGAGCCTATATACATTTCTAGATGATAACTTGCTTCAAACTGAAAATTTTCAAAAAATTTGAACTGCAAAATGTAGAACTGAAACAATCTCTGCAGAATTGTTAAGTTTTTTTTTTCCAGAATTTGGCAACGCTCCACTTCACTTGGCCACTAAACTAGCCTACCCTGAACTTGTCGAGCTCCTAATCCTAATCCGGAGCCGACAGATCTCTTCTGAATACAGAGAATAAAACGGATCAACAAATGATTCCAACCAAATATCAAAACAGCGACAAAGCCGCCGAGTTCTCAAGAATCGATCAAATTTACAAAAAGTACAGTAAATCAAAGTACCGGATCAGTGTGCCCCAGAAATTTCCATCAACCCCTTTCATATTTAAATGGAAGACCGAACGGATAACGATTTAACCAACAAGTTTATGGATCAGTTTCAATCGATAACTTCAGATGAGCCAATGGCAACCACTACGCATTTTGTGGTGAAAACTGATAAGGATGGTGTCTGGGAAACTGATCGATTGGAAAACTTGATCTGGATTTTCAATGGAGTGATTATAGTGAAAGAACATTGGATGGCTGACTGTTTGAATGATGAGAGATTGATCGAAAAAGATTCTAACTATTTGGTGGAGAAAGTGAAATTCAAAGGGACCATCTATCAAGGAGTACTCGCTTGGAGTGAAGCTATGACTAAAGGCAAAATGCCGTATTTGATTGGGGTCTTTTGTCAGTATTTTTCTGAAAAGGTACATAATAAAAACTGTAAAAAATTCATTAGGCACTTTTTAGTTCACAATTCCGATCGATTCATTTTTTTCTCGAGTACTTCTATGATGAATTTTTGTGATCACAAAGCCCAAATTGTGTTGTTCTGAAAGTTTCAAACTGTTTTTTTTTTCAAAAATCTAAAATTCCGAAATTCTTACAAAATACCCAGCACAAACAATCATTGGGGCTCCTGCAAATTGACGAGTCATGACGTAGTAGAATGGTTTTGCAATATCCAGGTCGCAAACTAAAATTTATATATTTTGTGTGTTTCGAACTACAATAAGCAAGCTACAGTAATCCTGATTTGGAATACAGGAATCAAAATACTATAATTTCAGGAATACCGTACACTGCGCCTTGTCGTATTCAAAATTGCCTGGGAATAATAAAAGTGGTCCCGTCGATTGATCGAGATGGTCCTCATGATAGGTGAAGAAGACGTCATGATTATCAACTGAAACTTTTTTTACACAGTCTCAAACAATTTGAAGTCTTCAAGTATTTTTCTTCTGAACTTGGAGCATTTCCAATCATTTGAACTCACCCGCTCCAACCTGATAGCTGGCAAACAGCTTTGCCGCCGATTCCTCAATACACTGGTGTGCTTTTTCTGGTGCCAAATGATCGAATCGTCTGCGAATTTCATTATTCGGGGGATGGGGACAAATTTGAAACACCGTTTTGTGATAGTGGTCGAAAAGTGTCTGGAATTGCGGAGATCCAGAATAATCTAATTGCGACGCCTTCAGCTGACGTAATTCTGATTTTTCACTGGAGAAAAGTCGAGATAGCCCATTTTTTTTGGCATGATCGTAGAGAGAAATTGGTGTGGAAGTTGTGCATTTTGGAATGGAAATGTGTTGATCTGGTTTGAGGATCCAGGAATCATCCAAAGACGATACAATGGAAAAAATGTCAGATGGTAGAGCTTTGGGTTTAGACGCTTGTGAGAGGTCCTCCCTGAAATATAGAATCTCATTTTTTAAGTATTCAAAATTTTGGAACATCAATTAGATAAAAATTATTTAAAGATTCAGTGAACTCACATAAAAATGAACAACTGAACATTCGGAACATGACTTTCCAATTTGTAAACATCCTGTCCGCTTGCCGCTTTCTTTATCCAAACGTTCGCTTTTCCAGATAAAACCGAACATTTCGAATTCGGAATAGTTGATCCACCATTGAATCGATAACTCGACGACTCTTCTGAATCTGTAACTTTCCAATAGAAGGTGCAGTCCTGAGCAGATGCCAACGCGATGGATGCTCTCCAGTTTGGAGCACAATTCTCTGGAACCACGTAACGAACCAAGCCGCGCGTGGAACGCTGAAATTTTCAGCTTATAGTTAGGATAGGGACTGGAACTAGGCTTGAAGGGGGAGGTAGGTCATGAGCTGTTAAAATTATAAGAGAAATAGAAAAAAATCAGTTTCACTCACAGCGATCTCTTCATTAATACGGTAACAAGAATAGAATCCATCCGAATCCGTGGCAAAACTGTGATGTTGAATACTGGCCCGTCTACTACGACCACCATAAAGAACATTTGTCTCACGACGCAGCTTTACGTTGTGAGGTAGATGACGTGGCATTTCTGTGAACAATCTGACGCATCCTTCAAACTGATATTCAGCGTCACGATGAAGAGAAAGAAGCTGTTGATGGAAATCTTCCGGAGTTGTGGAAGATTCTCTGGTGTCTGAAAATTTCCAGGTTGGCAGGTTTGGAGTTGAGCGAGTGGATCCAACAATTTGAATTTTAGAATCGGAAACTGATTAGGTCTACAACTGTCATTCGTGGCAATTCTATTTTTTGTGCTAAACGTTCCGGCTCTCGGTTTCATCCCAAAACTTAACATTAAGAAAACTCACATTCCTCAACAAACGTCTTCAACTCTTTAGCCGTTTTATTCTGAGCAATACTATACAGTAATGCCCATGCGCGCATAGCCTGTAACGGACTGAAACAGAAGTTCGTGTAGGGCACAGTATGCCGAAAACTTTTAGATTTCAGAAGCGGTGAAGGGAGGTGATACGTATTCGGTGGCGTATGATTTTGAAGAACTTCATTTGTGTATTTCAGAAGACGTTTGAATGTGTCGGGTACTGCAAGGAAAAATTTTTACTGTTGAAAAATTATATTTAGATAAAAAAATTAATTTTCAAAATTCAAACTTTTGGACCCAAATGATTGTTTCCTATTTTTCACCAACCCATGTTCGCCCATTTGACAATGGGAACTTCGAGAAAACAGTCATAGTTTCGAGGTTGATATTCCTCAAAATACAGTGGTTCTTCATCAGCTGTAGCCATCTGTAACATGTAATCCTCTCGGTCTACTTTGTACTTTTTAAGCTTCTTCTTATCGGTAATCGGCTCGTTTGCTTTCGCCTCTTTCGTTTTCAAATCGCCTGGTTCCTTGTGTTCATCCGAAGGTTCCTCGTCCGACTTCTCGTCTGTTTCCATCTTTGTCAATTTTTTATCCCATTTCCCAATAGTCATGTTTTCGACATTGGTGCCTTTCTGGAAAATCTTGAGATGAAAATTTCAAAAAAGTTTCTTTTAGAGTGTTTACGGTATTTCTATTGGGACAACCGAAAAGTACAAAATTTAAGTTCTACATTTTTGAAAAACCTATTTCAGAGACCTAAAAAATCACCTCCATCTCCTTCTGCAACAAGAACAGCTCATTGTTTTTCCTAGTCTGCGATCTCGTTTCCACTTTTTCATTTTTTTTTGATTGTTTTTTGGTTGCTTGTGGACGGTTGGACTTTTTCGGCGGATCTGGACCGGTCTTCCTTTTTTGAACTTGATGAGCAACTGCTCCAAGGATTCCTGCCTTTGATTGGACCATTTTCTCTTAATGGAGAAGGATGTGAACTTTTGAGCTACTCGAGGAGAGCCGAGGTGACACGTAGTGAGTGTTGGTGTTCTAGAAAATCCGAGAAAAAGGTTTTAGGTGAAAGTTCATAGAGAAAAAAGATTGACGTCAATATTTTGAAAATAGATTTCGAATGAATTGAGAAAGTCTGACTTTTAAGAGTCAGAAATTTCATGTCTTTATGGATTTTCTATGAATTCGAAAATCTGGTATTTTCAAAATACTACATCTTCATTTGTGCTCCGTAGTCAATAGAAATATGTGTGATCTCCTGAAATGGAATAATGCCGGGAGTCAAAGTTATTCAGTTCTCACAATCAGTTCCGTCTCAATTTTATTACTATAAATACATTCATTGTATTCTCTCCTTCACCTGATCTGATTCATATCAAAGTTCGAGATTTGTTTTCTCTAAAAACCTTTTTCCCTTTCTATTTACTGAGCAAACGAATGTCTGTCTAACCAGTACAAATTTTAGTTCGTAAGCATAATGATTTCCATAGCCAAAGTTTTCGAATAATTCTAATTATTCAAAAATAGATCAAAAATCTTCTTGTTGTTTCGGAGGAAATTAGTGGGAAAAAAGTGCGATTGGAGTTCCGCATCTTTGACAAAACATTAAACCTTGAATTTGGCTGCAGAAAAAGTTTTCAAACTTCTAAATAACTATCATTTAGTAGATCAACAATTTGGTAGATCAAAAATTGTACTTGTTGTTTTTGAAAGATTCCGCGGGAAAAAAGACTCTTATTGATTCTGAACTTTGAACCTAAAAGTGCCAAAAACTTAGTTTTCTCTAAAGTCCTCTCATTTTTTCGAAACTGTATAATTCTGAAATTCCAATTCTATTCTTTCCAGACAATATGTTGAAAATGTTCAACTTCCAACCACCAGATGTCTCTCTGAAAGTCGATAATGTCAAAGATATGTTGATTAGTGCAAGAATGGGTCGTTGCAAACTGAGTCCCATCGACGGATCCGCCGATCCGAACATTCGAAAAGTGATTGCTCAGCCCGAAAAAGGAGTACTGTACCTGATTCTGGATCGCGACAATGTGCCACGCTTGAGATGGGCTAGTCGGTTGACTGGAACAATTAAGAAGGATGATTTTGTGTTTCCACACGAAGTGACATTCAAAAAAGTTAAAAATGACGATGGAAAGACTTTTATTGTCAAAAACTTGGATATGGGAATTAAGAGTTGTCTGGCATTTTGGCTCCAAAATGAGGATGATGATCCGAATGATGACCTGGCTGAACGATTTCATGAGCAATTGAATGATGCGTTGGCTGAGAGATTGGTGAGCTTTTTTTATTTTGAAACTGAAAAATGTCATTTTTGATTTCCACATCTTTCAATTTTGATTCTTTATTACTTGTTAGTAAATTGTCTCATTCCAGTTTCAGGACGACCCGAATTATGGAGGACCAGCTGAACGTAAAATGGGAAAACTGCCCACGGAGCAGCAAGAGACACCAAAAGCATCAAAAGCTTCAGGCTCAAGACCAGCTGCCCAACAGACGGATTCCGATGAGAAGGGCACGTCTCCGGCAAGTGGAGGGCAAGGAGAATCTTCATCGACTGGCCAAGAATCCACCACCAACCAGGAAGGTGAATCTAGTCAAGGAACAAGTCAAGAAGCTTCCAGCAGCGCCGGGCAAGGATCGTCGTCCGGTCAAGGGGCTGCACAGCAAGAGCAACCTGCTCAACAAAGACAAGGACAAGCTTCCCAACAGGAAGACCAACACATGAGCAGCGGATCCTCTACTGTCAGCCAAGCAGCTACTCTTCCTCCTACTTTATCATCGAACACCTCGAGTATCTCCCAGTCGGTACCTTATACCCCGCCACCAAATTTGTCGCCAAATGCACCAGCTCAAGAAAGTGATACTGAAGTTGAGGATAATAATCCAGAACCAGGACCACAAGGAAATCGAGATACTGTAGATATTATGGCCACGGCGTACTCGGCCAGCATTATGGAGGGTGCTTTGTTCGAGGCCAGTGTCATTGATCATGCTGTTTCCGAAGCCGGAATTGCTGATAGGCCAGCTTCGTCTGCGGCGCTTAAGCATCCGAGGGACGTGGCCGAGGATTCGACAACCGAGAAGGCGCCATGCGAAGGAGGAAGTGGAGAGCAGGAGATTAGGGGATCCGAAGAGCCGAGCCCTAGTAAAAAGAGAGGAGCAGGTATGATAATTTTCTTTCGGAAGTTCTGAATTCTGAAAAAGTTCTGAAACATAGAAAATTTGAAATTTCGGATTTTCGAAATTCTAATGTTTCCAATTTTCAGCAAGATCAAACATGCCAGATGAGCCAGCCAACAAGCGTAATCGTCAGAATCAAGAAGGTGAACAATAGTGATGATTCTCCAATTATATCAAATTATTATTTGTTTATTTTTGATCTATTTTTTGTTATTTGATTTGCGTTGCCTGTGAATTTCATGTGAAATGAAACCTTGGATCGGAAAAACATTTTTTCAAGCCAATGGTGATCCTTAAATCGCTTCAACATTAAAGGCGAAGATAAAAACCTAAAAACCCGTTTCTCTCTCTCTCTCTCTTTCTCAAAATCTTTCAGCGACAAAGTTACAAATATCAAAAAAGTTTTATTGATTTTAAAAAACCAAAATTTAAATCTACAAATAAATTAAACAGAAAACACTTGTTTTCACCAATTGTGAGTCCGTGTGACTTTCCTGAAAATTACAAATATTAGGTCAATGAAAAACGAAAATTGAAAGCTTTTTTGCAAGTTTGCCCGACTGAACATAGTCCAATAGGGCAAAATTGCAGCTTTAGAAAAAAGCTGGAACTTAGGATGTTGGTTAACCTTGATCTGAAGTTTTTTTTCTTAAATTCTTTCACGAAATTTGTTCAAAAAGTGCGCTCTACCGTAACTTCATCAAAAGCTCACGGTGAGTTTTTCACTACCGAAATGCGAAACAGTGTCTGCGACGTTTTAAAGTAAAAAGGACAAAAAAAATCTGATTCATTTTTTTACTATATATTCTTCATGAAATTTACAAAAAATTTATGGACCGAAAAAAAAAATCCTTGGGCTAGAATTCGAGCAAAAAAAATTCCAAAGTTGAAAGCAGCGCGCTGCAGCGGTAGTGAAAAACTCACCGTGAAAGCTGGCGAATAGTTTAGTAGAGCGCACTTGACAAAAGTTGTTTTGAGTATATTTGAAAATAAAAAAAGGGGTGTAAAGCCTTGCCCGAAGAAGCAGAGAACACATAGAAGAAGCGGTGCGGGTGTGAATTGTGACGACTTGGCTTTTTGTGTGTGGTTGTGTGGCATTTAATAAGCGATAGAAGAAGAAGAAGAAATAGTATTGAGGACAGAGAGGACACATAGAAGTAGACACAACACAGTAGAAGTGGCAGGACAAAGGACACTTTTCAGATCGTTCTAACCAACAGTTTGCTGAAAAATTGAAAAAGCTGGAAATTTTGTTTTTCGAGATTTTTTTTAATTAAAAATGTTTCAATTTCTGAATTCTATGATATAAGCTAAATTGAAATTTTAAACTACCACTCTTTTTCAATTATCAGTAGAGCCCTTATTGTGAAATTACAGTAAACTTTAATACAAGGCCAGTTGACAACTTTTTGATATCATTCACAGAAAATGAGGTACATTGGCTCAATCTTGACGGTTTGGGTGGCGTTCTATACGAGTGTTTACGCTATATTAATTTAAGTCGAAATTAATCTTCTGGAATGTCTCGATTTTTTTCTGAAATTCTAAATTTCTATTTTTTTTTAATTTCACAAAAATAGTACTTTAATGCAATAGACACTTGTTCCCCAACAGAAACACATAAATTTGAACCAAAATGTGAAAGAAGCGCGAAACTGAGAAATTTGAAAAAACCAAAAAAAGAGTCCCCAAGAACAGAAAGTTTCAGCTTTTCATACTCTTTTTTGTTCCGGAAATCTTCATCTACACATGCTCATTTATTCCAGCGATTTCATTTCGAAATCCCATCGTCCGACACATTTTTGGAGAAAAGAAAACTGTAAAAGGTTTTTGGAAAAAAAACTTTCAAACAGTTTTTTTTCGAAAATTAAATATTTTTTGAAACATAACATGCCATGACAGGACATTTTCTAAAGGAAAGAAGGCGTCTGAAACATTGAAGACTTTCCAAAATGTTAAATTTTCTTACCCGAGAAAAATGAACCAGTACCAGATATTGAATGCAAAGAAACTGACTGGAAACACGATAGAGGACATCTGGAAATATGGAAATGTTGAAAGTCTAAACAAAAAAAACCAACCTGATCGATTTTCAGTGCCGTCCAATCTTTACAATTCATACAAAGCCAGGAGCAGCGGCATCTAGAGAATCTGCAAAAAAAGATTACTGTAGACTACAAACTACACGAGGTTTCAGACAAACTTTATAGATCCGTGCTGCCCGTCTCTTGATAAGTACCCGACCACAGCCAGTTCGATTAAAGAGGCAAAAATAAAGGCCATAGAACTCAAAATCCAAACATCGATGGCTTTGACATCGGAAGTTTTTGGTAAATTGTTGACGACAGCACCGAATTGGAATCTGGAATATTAGTTTTTAGTAGTGAAATTCAATTTTTCAATAAATTTTATCATGAAAAACTTTTCATATGAAAGATTTTTTTTCCATAATAACCTTCAGTCTACTGTCGCTGAGGAGATATTCCGGTCTGAATTTTTGACTTTTACCTTAAAATTGAATTAAGAGCATTTTTATAACAACATTGATATCACTTATGACTACCGAGATAATTGAGATTATATGCAGATAGTGTGTTTACAGTTTTTCGAATTGTCAAATTTCCCACTAGTCCGAAAATTGTAGAAAAAAACTTACGTCAACGCCAGAAGCGAATTGACACCAACAGTAGTCCTTGATGGTATTTGTTCGGCACCCAGTGTAAAAGAAACCCATGAAATAAATACAGAAATGTAGGCTGGTACATAAACTTGTAAAATATAAAATCCATATAATCGTTGGAATGTAAATGTGGCGATCAATTCGTTGAAGATTCCAGGAGGGTAGAGCTGAAAGTACGGTACAGTGCGCGTCATAATGATAGGACCCCTCTCCCAAATGAGTGTTCCGGAAAAACCAAAAATGATAGAAAAAATCTGGGAAGGCAGTTCGATTCAACATGTGAAAAAACCTATGTGTACAAACTTTCAGACTAATTGAGCCATTTTCAAGCTCACAGGGCTCAAAATTCACTTTTTAGGCCGCGTCATAATGATAGGACCCCCTGGAAAATGAAAAATGTCAGAATTTTTAGGGAAAAAAGTTGGAATTTTTTGTTTTAATTTGTTTTAACAATCTGAAAACAGCCTATTTAGACCGTTTACACAATTATTGATACCTCTATTCAAGTATCAGAAAAATATATTTTCAGACATTTTCGTGATTTTTTGGGTTTTCGGAATAAATCGTGCATACCTTGCTCCTGGGTAAAATTTTTTGCTGAAATTTTTAGGAAATGCTACAGCTGTGCTCTGAATTGTTAACTAATTGTTCTCGTGCTGTTCTGAGCCGTTAGTTGTAATTTAAGCAAGACCGAAATTTCCAAAACTGACCTGCAAATTCGGTAATTCTAATTTTTGTGAAAAACTTAATTTTACGTAAAAATTATTTTTCCATTCAAGTTACTAACTTTAACAACAATTGTGAAGACTCAGAATGTCTGTCAAACATTTTTTACAGCTTTGAAAATTTTTCAAATGGTCGTACTTTTTTCAGTTCAAAGCTCGAGCTCAATTTTGAGCAACCAAAGTTCAGCAATGGGTTGAACATTTACATTATGATTATGTGCATAGTAAAGATGTATTCTATAAATTTCAGCGAAAATTTTACACAGGAGCAAAGTTATGCACGATTTATTCCAAAAACCCAAAAAATCACGAAAATGTCTGAAAATATATTTTTCTGAAACTTGAATAGAGGTATCAATAATTGTGTAAACGGTCGAAATAGGCTGTTTTAAGAAAAAATTTCAACTTTTTTCCCTAAAAATCTTGGCATTTTTCATTTTTCAGGGGGGGGGGGAGGTGTCCTATCATTATGACGCGGCCTAAAAAGTGACTTTTGAGCCCTGTGAGCTTGAAAATGGCTCAATTAGTCTGAAAATTGGTACACATAGGTTTTTTTACATGCTGAATCGAACTGCGTTTATAGATTTTTTCTATCATTTTCGGTTTTTCCGGGACACTCATTTGGGAGGGGGTCCTATCATGACGCGCACTGTAGTATTTTGTAAGATGAGCAGATTCATCATAGCTACATTAACCTGCAGTAAGCTACAGTAAAGAGGATCCTACTGCTACATAAAAAGTAATGAGTAGCTTTCCTATACTCAGATGTTCAGGTACAGTAACCCATAGGAAAACTACCATAATCCTTACCCGAAGTTCACTGCTGGCCGAGAAATCTACCAAAACATAATCGGGTAATGTGATGTTTCCTTTGAGGATTGTAATCGGGGGTACTGTCGTTATCCAATCCATTTTCACTTGATCACTGTTATGTGTGAAACTCTCGTAGAACAGCATGCATCGTTGTTGGTCAATTGGGAACGTTCTGGAAACTTGTTTTTCGAATTTGTGATTTTGGTTAATTTTAATTGTAAGCAATTATCTCACAAGGTTCGTTTTCAGTATACAAAAAATCTGTCACCTGATAGAATGTTTGTAATACATAGTATAGCCAACACATGTATAGTTTGCAGATTTTTGAGAACTTTCACAGAAATTGAGATAATTGAACTCAAAGGCTACGTACTAGTGAAGCATTTTGATCCTGAATACTCACCTTAATGTACTAGAACACGGTCCTGTCAACTTGATACGGTAGTTGTGCCAAATGGACCCATTACTGTAGATTTGTAAGAATATATTCTTGAATGGAGACTCGTGAATGTTCGCCAGCTTGCTATTCACAAAACATGCATGTGGATTCCAGATTTTGTTCAGAATTGTTGCTCCGTCGACGGACATGTTGCTGAAATCGAAAACTAGAAAAAAAGTTTCCAGGATTACAGTACCTTTTACACGGATTCAGATGAGCGTAGGCTAATGATGGATCCGTCCATCGTTCGGTTACGTAGATGTCCAATTCAAATTCTGATGTGATTTCGATGATTTTTGAGACTTCTTGGACCCAGATCTGAAATTTTTTAACAGATCTTCAAATTTCAGGATTTCTGAAAAAATCTCGACCATTTTCTTTAAAAAAATCTCGAAAAAAGATTTCTAAAAAATCTCGAAAAAAATCTCGAGAACTCCCGATTTTTCTGAACTTCTAGGGAACTTTTTTCAAATTTCAATGTTTCTTCTCTTCTCCAAATTTCATGGATCCATCCAAAAACATTCAGAATAATCACCTCAATCGAAACTTCAACATGTCCACCACCCGGAAGATCCAGCTTGTTGTACCCATCCAGAATTTGAGCTGAAAAATTTCAAATTTCAATTTTTTCGCTTTGACGTTTTGAAGAGAAAATGTATCCAATAATTATCTTGCCAGCCAGAAAAAAGAGAATTAAAAAAAAATACAAACCTATAATTGCGTCGTCTCCCATACAAGCCTTTTCTGTTTTTGGTATACTGACATTTCGCGCTCTTTTTGGACAATTGAACAAGCTGGAATAGAAGAAAAATTACGGTATTCTAGGAATCTGAGGTTTTAAGATTTTGAAAATTCTAAAAATCTGAATGTTTGAAATTCTAAAAATATAAGATTCTAAAATTCTTACCATTCGTGACTATCATCATCCAGACTCCTGAGTAGTGTTCCTACTGTAGTCACTAGGAAACAGAGGAAAATTGCCACGTATCTCATCTTCTTACTGCTGTCCCATGATTTTCTGAAAGGGGCGGGGCCAAGTTGTGGATTGGGAGATCTGGAAGAGAACAGAAAACGTACTTTTTTGTAGTCAAAATTTTGATTTTTTCAAAAAAAAACAAAGCTATAATAAAATAATATAAGATCTAGTGAAAAGAGGAGACAATAGGAATCAAAAAATAACGGGAAAAAAGAGGAAGAGTCTTCTTCTTCTCCAATTCCTTCTTCTTCTTCTCGTGTTCCCCGGGGAAACCAAAAGAAGCTCACGGAGCACGAATTCTGAAGAAAAGAAAGAAAAAAAGGGGAAGAAGATGGGGAAGGATTGTCAGAGAAAAAAGGGGTCCATCCTCCCCGAAAAACGAAGAAGATATTCCGAAATGCAGATTTTTACGTTTTCTAGGCCCAAAAAGAGGGAAGAGAGTACGGAATTTTTGATTTTGAGAGATGAAAAAGGATATATTCTTTTGAAATTTTAGTCTTGAAACCTAGAAAATTGAGTTCCACTGTTTTGAAACATACTTCAGAATTTCAAATTTAATTCTTGAAATTTCAGAGAGCTTTGAATGAAAGTTTTTGAGAAAAATGTATTACCGTAAAACCTGTATTAGAAGGGCCCCTTTAATAGAAGGGCCCTCTGTTAAAAAAGACCCCCCCCCCTTCAAAATGTATTTTTAAATCAGAAAATTTCCGTACTTTTTCAGTGGAAAATATTCCGCGAACTCTAGAATTTAATAGAAATTTGTTGAAACTCTATTTTTCGATTAAAATCTTGCTAAGTTTCAGTGAAATTGGCAAATTTTCGTGAATTTTGAACGAAACTTCGTCGAATTTTTCTTTCGGGAAACAAACTGGCCGTAAAAATAGAAAGGCCCTCTCTAATTGAAGGGCCCCTGTAATAGAAGGACCGACCCTTCTAATACAGGTTTTACGATAAATCCTTATAGGGAATTCTCAAAAAAACAATAAAAATTTTCAACGAAAAAAGTAAAAATATGTGAAGAAGTGGAGTCAACAGAATAGATTACAAGTGTGGGAAAATTTTTTTCTTGATGATGTGAAAAAATTTTTTTCTGAATAAAAATATTTTCAAGAAGACTTTTGGAAAATGAAACGAATCAGAGGGAAATCAGAAAATTAGTTTTTATCAAGTTTTCTGAAACTTTTTTAATTCTGATGATTCAAAAAATGTGTTGTTCGAAATAAAAATATAAGTACCAGGTCTTTCGAAATGCCATGAGTATGAGCTCATGAAAAATAAACGAGAGGGAAATTCAAAAATTCAGGGGACATAATAAAAAAGTGCGTGTCTAGAGACCTAAAAGTTGTAGGAAAAGAAGAAAATCATAAATCGTGAAATTATAAAAAAATTAACCAAAACAAAATAAATAAAAATTTGAATACCCTAACGTTTTGAAACCAACCAAATGGACCAAAAGGAACCAAAACTTCCATCCAAAATCCCAAAAATTCAGTTATCCAAAAGACACGAATTGGTGGTGGGATGTCTTGTCTTGTCCATCTGGTAGTTTCTTTTTTCCCCCAAAAAAAGAAATACTTTTTTGGGATACAAATATATGTACGGATGGCCCGGAGGAGATGCACACTCTCTCTTTTTTCACTTCTTTTCACCAATTGGATTTTCGAAAAAAAGGAAAAAAGAGAGGAAAAGGATTTTTGGGGCTAGACATGAAAGAGGAATTTCTGACTCTGGAATTGAGAAGAAAATACAATTTTCTGAGAATTTCAGATGAAGTTGTCTTGAAAGACATTGCATGACGACAATTGGTTTTGTTTGAGAATTTCAAATAAAATTGCTAGAAATTGGAAAAAATTCAATTTGGAAGTTTTCTGAAAACGAGTTGGAGGGATTTTAAGAAATTCAGAAAGTCTCAGTTAATAAAACTCGAAAGCTACCAAATTCAATAAATTTTACTGACCTAATAAATTCAGAAATCCCAGAAATTGTGTATTTCGAAAATTTTCAGAAAATCAAAATAAATCCTATTCAAACATTGAATATTCGGAGTCCGAACTTCAAAATCCAAACCCTTGCTCATCAAATATTCAGAAATACGTAATAGCTAAAAAGGAAATGGGTGGTCGAAGGGCACTAGAAAAAACATGTAAAATGACACTAATTAGAGATAGAAAAAGACAGGAAGACTAGTATACATAGTAGACATACTACTCTTAAAGAATAACGAAAAATGGAAAAGCACTAATTACTTTTTGAAAAAATAGAAACACATTGAAAATGTTGAAAATGGCGATGGCGTCGATAGATAGAAGCTTTTTTAAATCTGATATGGGCTTTGGAATTGAAATTCGAAAAGGAAATCAAATGGATTTTCAGACACTTTCTTTATAGTCTTGGAATTATTTTTTGAAAGTGGGAAAATGAGAAAAAAAAACCTAGAATTCTGACTTCACGAATTTACAGCTTGAATTCGCGCCTTGGTGATTAGAGCACATCTGACCTGTCTTCAAAAGTTTCCAAATTATTCCAATTTTTTGCTTTCGGCCGAGTTATAAGCTCTAGACGTTACTAGGTCTTTTGATTTGATGTGGTGGGCAATAAGCGGTTCAGAGTTACAATGAAGATTTATTGAATATTGGAACAAGATGAAAATAGGTATGGTGATAGTGATTATAAAAACAACTTTTTATTCAGACGATATACATTGTGGCAAATTGAGCGGGAGAAGAGAACTTCGTAGTGCGCAGTGCATATGTTTTTGGGTCTGCAAATTTTTTGATTTTTAGTAGTGGAATTTGTAATCATTAAACGCGATCTATGCTCAACGAATACTGGGGAACTTACTTGATTTTGAGTCGGTTTTATGTTGACCATGTTGGCTGTGGTCCGTAGTGTGGACTTCTCCAATTTTTGTATTTGCTCCGCTCCTGAAATTGTTTAATTTGAAGAAGCCTAATTTTAAGTTGGAAATTTTTATAGTTCACTAACCTCTTTTCTTATTTTTTTTTATAAAGGCCACTAATAGGCAGCTCTTTATTTGGTAGTTAAGACGAGGTGGTTCAGTGGTTTGAATAGATATGTTTATTGAATAATATAGTTTGTGTCAAATAAAAGAATAAAAATACAAATAAAAGGGAAGGGGAGAACGGGAAATGACAGAAGACTGTTTCCGAAGACAATGGAAGATAATGACGGTAGGTAGCTCTGGAAGATAACTCTGGGAGATAACGAAAACGGGAGATTTAGAAGAAGCACTTTCCTTTTCCTTAGGTATGTTCATCAATTTATTCCACAGATAAGCGTGTTGCTTCTCCGCGGAGTCATACATTTTGACTAGTCTCACTAATGCGGTCTTAAACTCAGTACCGTCTGTTTTGTATGGTTTAACTAAGTCATAAGGTGCGCCTCTTAGGTGCTGTCTCAGTATGTTATGTTTAATAACGTCTTCTTACCCCTACTACGTCTGCCACGATTTTCTTGAAGGGCATATAAAATGCTGGCCTGGAAATTCCATATGGTTACTACTGACTAAATTCTTAGTGTTGAGAGTGGTGTTGTAAGAACTGTCCCGATTCTGAGTGGTGTCTTCTTTTGTTGCGGGATGATTTTGTATTTTTCTTCACCCATTTTGGTTATCTTTTCTTTTTCTGCAATTTCATTTAATTGAGTGTGTCTTTTAACAAGTTTTGTCTGGAGATTTTCGAGAGCAGTCTTTACCTTCTTGTCTTCTTGATACATCTTCTCTATCATCTCCTTGGCTGATTGAGCAATAATGTTGCCTGTTGGGATGTTTCCGAAAGTTTGTACGGTCGTGTCATACTGAGTTCTGTAATCATTGTATCTACTAATGTTGTCGCTCTTTTCATTAGCTTATCTTTTCCGCAGGTGCGCGCTTCCGTCTCCCGATGCAGATGTCCTTGTGTTACGCAGTTCACTTCTTTAGTCGCAGATCACTGATCGCGACATTTTTCATCCTCGACATCGATTTTTCCAGCTTCTTGCTGCGCTTTTGTTGTTATCAAGTTGCCTGACTGGACCGAATAGAGGATGTTCAGTCCCTTGTCCAACTGTTGTTGGTACTCTGCAAGTTTTTTGGTGAAGGTTTTTGCTTCGTTTTTATGGTGATTCATTGGGAAATTACGTACTGGGCCGGTGTTGGGGATACCACAATGACCCAGCTAGCTCTATAGTCAAGGCACGGCCAACTTTTTGGCGAACTTTTCTAACGTAACAAGTTCGGTCGATTTTTAACCTACGTTTGGTTTTTTTTAATGTAGCCCCAATTCCTTGCTTAGGCGGCTACTTGAATCGGGTTCAGTGTAGTTTGAGAGACAGTAGTTTAATTTGGTAGCAATTAATAAAAGACACAGCAAATGGAAGCTTCTCCATTTGTTCCTTTGGCTTCCTTATCAATGATCTGCAATTTTCTTCAGTTTTCAAAGTGACGCCATGGTTGATTGTCTGTCGCTGCTTGGACTATTTCCCCGATTCTAGTTTTGGAGATGTTTCTTTAGGAACAACCAATGTTGATGGCTCAGTGGCATGACAAGTAAGATTAAGAATAGAGAATACAGCTAATAGGGAAAAGAATCAGAAAAATCAATAAAAGGCATCTAAAAAACACGACGCCAGAGAAGAAAATGAATTCAAAGACGAAAAGGTGACAACTTTTATAGGGACAGATTTGGAACATGAGAGATAACGGAGAAATGACCTAGTTTTTTTGCTTGTACTTTTTCCTGAAGAAGATACACTAGTTTCCCGATGATAGGAAAATTAAGTCATTTCCTGTAGAAAGTTGATATTCTTATCGTTCAAAACTGACCTTGAATTTGATTTTTCAAAAATAAAAGGAGCTGTAATTTAATTGATGAATTTCGTACATAGAAAAATTGGGACTTTCAAAACAAGAACTCCAAGGACAAACGCAGAAAGAGAGAGGTGATTGAATGAATGGAAACAATTTTGAAATTTCGAAAAGCTCAAAATTAAACATTCAAAATTTTAAATTTTGAAATTGATATTTTGAAGAATAAACTCGGAATTTGAAAATCGAAATGTTTCCAAACCAGCTTTATGAAAATTACTTAAAATTAGCTTTTGAGGTCCTAAATTCGAGATACCAAAAATATTGTTCCTGGATGAAATTTGAGGGTTTTCCGCTGTAACTATTCATAGTTATATTTTTATCCTATCAACATAATTACATTTGGAGACTAGAAACTTTTATTTCAGAGGAATGCAATTAGGTTGGGAATTTTATTTTATGTCTGTTTGTCTGCTTGTCTCGATATCTTTTTTCTCGAAAAAAAATAGTATTTGAATAAATCAATCACAGTGATTTTTGTTACCTTCATAGTTTTTCCAGAAACTTCTTGTCATTCTTTGCAAACAATGTAAAAATTCCAACGAGAGAAAAAAGACAGGTTTCAATTTTCAGCCAATTTATTTTTCTTTTTGCGTCTCTTCTCACGAAT
The DNA here is from genome assembly GCF_000004555.2 of Caenorhabditis briggsae. Classification (NCBI taxonomy): domain Eukaryota; kingdom Metazoa; phylum Nematoda; class Chromadorea; order Rhabditida; family Rhabditidae; genus Caenorhabditis; species Caenorhabditis briggsae. Next base: position 14,353,726 of record NC_013490.2, on the reverse strand, counting down.
TCTGAATCAGGGGGATTTCCATTCATTATTTTTCCACCACCACGAGAATCCTCTCTTTTCATTTTTCTGCTTCAGAATGCGTTATAATCGGGCATCGCGTAAAATGTAAATCGTGTGGAGTGAGAGAGAGTGTGGAGGAATAAGAGACCCAGGCAGAAGGCAGAGGAATTGAGGACACCAATAATACCGTAATCCGATGCTGAATGTTGCGGAAAACGAGAGAGAAGTAGTGAACTTGTATCTAGTTTTCGATGACTATTACAATAACTTTTACCAACATTTTTTTTTCTTCTGTCGATTCATTCTTTTTTTTCTTTTTTTGAAAGTTTTCCTTTCTAGGAGACACGATTAGACAATCAAGAAGAAGACGTAGAGTAGCTTAGAAGGGATGCCGCAATCTTCTAGATTTCTTGGACAAGCGATTTTAAAAGTTTTGGCATAGTGATTTTGGTTTTCATCAATTTTGAGAGCTAAAAACCGCTAAAGCGTAAATAAATCACTGTAATTCCAGAATCTTTAAATCAAATTATAGCATTTCACAATTTTTCTCTTTCTGATTTTTTAATACTTTGGGGTTCCCTATTGGAAACCCGAGAAAACTAGCCTCGTGGTAAAAAAGCTGGAAACCCTGGAAAATTTAGATAATCAAAATTTTGAAATTTTAGGATTACTCTCGAAATTAAAAGTTCGAAACCTCCAAAAAAAACCAATAAGGCAATTTTAAATTAACAAAGAATCGGTACCTAAAAATTTTGAATTTTTTGATTTTTAAGCTTTCGTAATTATTTCTCGCACAGTTCCTGGTTCTTGAACATTTAAAATCGAGTTTTTGGACTAGAAGGCTTAAAATCTGAAAATTTTTGAATAAATTATCTATTAAGAAATCTATTCATCCATCTTTGAACTTGAGAGAAAGCTGAAAATCAGGGAATTGATTTTAAATAGGTTTTAAGAAGCCGAACGTTTTCAAAGTTCTGAAATCTTACTTTTTTCCTGAAATTTCTTATTTCCTATCAGCAGATTCTACACCTCATTCCTCGTACTTTTTTTCACTAAATCTTTGTTTCTGAAGTGTTCTTCTCTCAAAAATGTTCTTGTCACCTAATCCTCCCAGGCCGTCGCACCTACTTTCGAGATGAAGCACACTTCCTTCCTATAAAAGGACCACCGCCTCCCATATATATTTCTATTTGTCTTTTCGATCACTTTCTCTCTATTTCTCTTTTCCCAGTTGTCCGGAATTTCGAAGACCCGATCTATTTACACGATCGGAGAAAAAGCAGGAGAGAGATAGAGAGAGAGAGAGAGAGAGAGAGAGAGAGAGAAAGGGAATAAGCAGTCGGAGACACCTTTTTTGTCTTGTTTAGAAACAAGACATACAATCTCCCAACAAGAACACCTATGTATGATGTATATCGGTTTTCATTTCCGATTAGTTTCGTTTTTTATAGTGCTATTGGAATTCTTTGTAATTTTTGGTTATTAGAAGTTTTCCTAGAACTCTGTACGATGGGTATATCGGACCAGTAGCTATCAAACTTTTTTTTGAAACCAAACTTTTTATTTCTGTAATTAGAATGGTTTTCTAAAAATTTCAAGCTTCCACTTGTGAGCTTTTCGGAACATATCGATCCTCTGGGATTTTGAAATTTTAAACTTCATGACCTCCTACTTAAGACTGTTGGGGAATTATTGGAATATCAGATTCTCTAGTTTAAAAAACAATTATCGTAAAACCTGTAGTAGAAGGGCGGGCCGTTCTACTTTTAGTGGGGTCTCTAGGGGGCACTTCAATTAGAGGGCCCTTCTAACACAGGTTTTACGATGCCTCAAATGCTATAGAATTTCAAATCTTCTGTGAGCTTTTCCACTTTTTGGAATTTCCTGAGATCATTTGAACTTCTCACTTTCTCAATTTCAGAACTTTGGAACTTTGGAATTCGCTCAATTATGAATCTCCCAATTTTTTAAATTTGAAATCTTTAGGATTCAAAAACATATTTTTCTCAATTTCTTGAGCTTTTTTAATTCTCCTAAAATAATGGTTTCCTTGAAAATCGCTAGTTTTTGAACTTCTGATATTTTTCAGCATCATCGAACGTATTCTACCAGAATCCACCTTGATTTTCCAAATCTTCTAGCCATATTTCAATCAAAAATGAAACCAACGAAGTGAGCCAATTAGAGAGCCAAAAATCGAAAATACTCGCCCGACTCGAGTACACCAAACCCTCAAATTATGATGCGCACGAGTATGGAACCCTCTGATACGGTAGGTCAAATAATTTCAGACTTTATGAAATTCCCAAAATCTTAAATGAGCCGAGTTTTTCAGATCCGATATATCCGACGAAAAGAAGAAGTTGAGCAAGTCAACCGGCCGGCTCCACCCCCTTATATCGGTCAAGCAATTCCACGTGTCAAACCGATTAAGACGTTCCAAAAAGGACCAAACAATAATTCTGTGGGAGAGGTGAACGTTATGAAAAATTGAGAATCAGAAGTTTTGAATTCCTTCCGTCTCCGAAACTCTCAAAAAATCTTGAAAACTACAGAACTTTTAAAAATATAGGATTTGAATTTTTTTCAAAGATTACTTCCTTTTTTCTTAATTACCCTAATGATTCCTCAATATTCAGAGTAGTCGTCCAACATCTCGTCGATTTGATACATTCGGAGAGAATGCGCTTGAAACGGTAAGAAGACCCCAAAAAGCGATGACGCATTCAATTCAGACACGTTATGCAAATACGGCGTACAAATTTGCCCATATTTGTATTTATACATGTTGCAGATTTATGACCAATTCAAGTTTTTGGATGAGTCGGAAGAGCCTCCTACTGCCGCACAGACACCCACTTCTGTCAATAGTTCACGACCGATTATGGCGATGAATCAGAAAAAGTTAGTGGCTGACAAAGGGGGAAAGTGCGATCTAATGAGAAGTGGAAACAAAGAACATGTGATAATGATTATCGTTAGAGCGCATATCAAAAAAAAAATTTGCGAAAAGTGCGCTTCAATGAGAAAATGAATCCGTGGAACTCGGTTACACAACTACAGCGTGATAGAACAATGCAAAATAATGCTAAATTTAAGACATTCACAAAACAGCAGAGAACTGAAAGTGCGCTATATTGACAAGCCTTCAAAATACGAGTTTTCAGGAAACGACGAGATTACCGACGACCGGCGATGATCTTATACTGTATCCTGCCTTGTCTGGAATTATTAGCAGCTATTGCGATTCTAGTGACCTCATTTTCGACGGACAGGAGGAATTGGGAGGTAATTTTTTTCAGATTGACGGCACTTTGGGATTCTGAGATTTAAAATCTCTAAAATCTCTAAATTCTTAGATGTCTCGATAGTCTCAGATTCGGGGATCTTCGGAATTCTGAGAAATTCGGCATTGACGAAATCTAGAATTTTTTCCAAATATCAAATTTTCCGAATTTCCAGGAACTCATACATTGACTAGTTCATCCAGTAAAGATCTAGGATTCTGAATATTTGATGTTCTAAAATTTTCCGATTCTGAGATTCTGAGATTCAAAATTTCTAAAATACTATATTCTGAAATCAAAAGATTCAAAGATTCCGAGATTCTGATATCCTAAAATTATTTTTTATTTATTTTTCAGACCCACCCAAAAACCGATGTCTCCGACTCCACTCTTGCCTCTGAAGCAATCCGAACTCTATCAATCCAAAATGCTCTATCTACAGTAATCCCAGCATTTTTTCAAATCCTCTCCTCATTTTTCGGTTTCTGGCCGTTATTTCCTTCATTTCTTCGAAAACCTGCTCAAATCCTGCACATCTTTTTCAACGGAATAGTCATTGTCCTTTGGTTCGATGCAATTTACGATCTATTCTTCAAAGTCTCAATGGAGCATGTTCTCCAGACTCCGCCCACGAACTCAGATGAAAAATTTGTGATCAATTTGATAATTGGGTGTTTCGTCTACTTTGCAACTGTCATTTTATCAGCAATCACTTTGGCTGTAACTGTTAATAATGTGTATATGATGGCAAGAAAAGTGGAGAAGTCACTAACCGCAATTTCCATTTCTTTGGGTACTGTACTTTTTTCTCTGGCGACACTGGTCATTGGTGTTTTTATGGCACAGGCGAATTTAGGAGGAGACAAGAATTTGTGAGTTTTTTTTTCTGAAATTTTGCATTTCTGAATGGTTCTCAAATATGAATTTAAAAATCTTATCCTTGATTTTTTTCAATTCTAACACTTCCAGATCAGACAACTCCACAATGTACGCGTATGGTCTGAAAGAAGCTATTGTCTTTGTTTTCATTGTAATCGTTGCCATATTCTCGCTAATTGTCACTTTACAACACAATCCCAAAATAATAATTGCGGCGATTACTGGTCAAGGGTGAGTAATTTACTGGCGGGCGATTCGAAATTGAATTTTTGAAAAAATAATTCCAGAATAAGCATACTATCAATATCCAGCGAAATTTTCACATCCGATCGGATCTCAGCGATTTTTAGCGAATTGAAAAGTTTCGAAACTGCAGGGTCTACGGTGGAAATAGGGTGAGTTTTTTAATGGAAATCAGGATATTGGGAAACACAGAAATTGAATTTTCAACAAATCATGTTATTCTAACTCTAAGATTCCGAGAGAAAGAGAGTTGATAAACCAAAATTATAGGATTCTCAAAGTTTAAAATTATGAGATTTGGAAATATGGAGATTCTGAATCCAAAAGTCCAGCAACTGAGAATTCCATCAATTTTGAAGTTCGGAATTTTGGGAGTTCTGAAATTCTGAAATTCTGAAATTCTGAAATTCTGTAATTCTGAAATTCTGAAATTCTGAAATTCTGAAATTCTGAAATTCTGAAATTCTGAAATTCTGAAATTCTGAAATTCTGAAATTCTGAAATTCTGAAATTCTGAAATTCTGAAATTCTGAAATTCTGAAATTCTGAAATTCTGAAATTCTGAAATTCTGAAATTCTGAAATTCTGAAATTCTGAAATTCTGAAATTCTGAAATTCTGAAATTCTGAAATTCTGAGATTCTGAAATTCTGAGATTCAGATATTCTAAGATTCAGAGATCCTAAGATTCAGAGATCCTAAGATTCAGTGATTTTTCTTTTTTGCCATCTCCAGAATCATAAATTTAAGAGTCTGAATTTCTAAAAATCCCATTTTCAGAATCGTTCTCCTCAACGGGTGTGCCGTCGCGTCTCTTCTTCTTCTCGTCCTTCAATTCATAATTTTTGTTTTCTGCGTCTCTCCATCTGTAACACGCTCTCCATCTTCAATTGGCTCCACCCACTCGCTTCTTTTAATGGACAACAATCGAAATTCAGGAACATCACAAGTTGAGAGAACTGCTTTTTGAACACAGCTCTCTCTCTCTCTCTCTTTTTTCGTCTCTTTGCTCAAAAACTACACAAATACATTCTCACTTTTCTTTTCCCAGTTTTTCACATCCATTTCTCTTGTTGCTCTGAAAAATAAATAATATTTCTTCTCAATTTTTTTTCGTTTTGAATGTCTGCGCCTCGTTCTTTTTTGAAACGGGGGAACAATTGCCAATGAGTTTCGGACACAAATCAACAAAATTCTTCTTTCACGAGAATTTCATATGAGCATCTTCTTCGACTCACCGAGAGAGCCGTTTTGTTAAACTTAGCTAGACAAGAATCCGGTACCTTACTTTTTTAAAGCTATAAGAATATCTGGTGAGGTTTCGAGTTATGGTCTCAGAATCAGAAAAGTTTCCGATGTAGAATTTTAGGATTTTGTAGAGCTTTGGAAAGAACATTTTTTGAAGCTCCAATCTTCGAGAATTCAACAAATTTCAATCGATTTCTTGAATATCCCCTGTTGGTCCAAACCTATCTTACAACTCTCCATAGAAATATCAATCAGTCCTTTTTGAAACTTTTTAGAAATAGTTCGCCTTTTACATATGAAGGGGCGGAGCCAACTGACTGCCTTGCTCATATCCTTTCTTTTCGTAGGGTATACCGTATCTGGATACTAAATGTGAATGGAAAAAAGGAAAAAAAACATTGTAGATCAAAAACTACGAAGTTGCAAGTTTTCGAAGAGCAATTTCCAAAATTTTGTAAAAATGAAAACTCGGGATTCAAAAAAAACTAATGAATACTTTCCAGTAAGTTATTTTTTCGAAAATCCCAATATTTTCAAAAAATTGCAGGAATTTAAAAAATATGGTATCTCCATAACTACAAAAACTTCTAAAACTTTGAAAGTTTGGATTTTTGAGTTTTAGAGCTTTGGTTTCATCTTACAACACGCTAATTAAGTTACCAGCCCCTCATAATCTAATCAGTTTTTTTAGTTTCCTTTATTTCTGATCCCAGCTCCATATCTTCCCAATGTGTTAGTACTATATGAATCCTAGAAAACCTTCAACAAAACCAAATTTCATAATCCAAAAAGAGACTCCGCCCCTTTTTTTCGAATATATTGCATCATGCGTCCTATTTCACTTCACTCCTTCTTTTTGACAAAACAAAAGAAACATATTCTGAGCTTTGCGGTCACAAGCACGGACCTATGCAAATCTATGCAGTTTCTCTCTTTTGTCAAATTTATGCCAAAAAGCTAAAAAAACTATTTTCTAAATTTTTGAGCCAATTTTTCAGTTAGCACTTATTGGAAGTGTTTGTGGGAGTGACGGGAAAATTGCCCCTTTTTTGCATCATCCTCTCTTTTATGCATCCTTCATTTTATTTCACCATCCTTATTTTTTCTCCTCTTTTTTGCATCATTCTTTCTATTCTTCTCAGAACTTCTCATTTCATACAGAAGGTTCCAAAATGAAAAAGCTCCAAATATTTGTGATAGATGATAACATGATTACGTGATTTTCTGAAGAATATTAGATTTTTTCGAGAATTTGAGTTGACTAGATTGTAAGATCCAGTCATCCGTATTTGTTTCTCACAAGATTTTTATTCTTTTAGATTGTCACAGTCCAAAATTTCTAGTTGCTCGGAATTTGAATATTTTGATGATATCGATTTTTTAGTTGTCCGATTCACAGATTCCAAAATTCTCGAATATCGAGATTGCTGGATTCTTAGATTTTCAAATTTCCAATCTTCTAGATTCTATAACTCCGAGGTTCCGAATCATGATATTTTTATCTTCATATCTCTCGCCTTCTCTATATCGACGTGTCCAAAGAGCCAAATCAAATCTCTCTATCCAAAACTCCAAGACTCCAAAAGTTCAATTCCCTCTGTCTGCGTCTCTTCATCCTCCACAATCTCCTCTCTTGTTTTTTTTGGCAAGTCTCAGGACTTCTTCTTCTTCTTCTTCTCACTCCACTGCCGCTGGCTCCTTCTCACAAAATTTCTCGCAAATCACGTAGCAGGGTCGCTCTCGTTTCTCTGCCTTTCTCTCCTTTTCGATACTCTTTCGCTTGATGGCGTCGTGCCATCGATTCGTCTGAAGCAGAAGAAGAGAGCGACAGAGAAAGAGGCCCCCTGCGGCTCTTTTCTACTGAAGACCCTCGGTTTTATCAGTGAGCGGCAGCGGCTCTCGGAGCACACACAACTCGGGCGGTGCCCCACTTGTTTTTTTTTTCAACTTCTAAAAGGTTCTATGTTTCTATAGACTCTTTTGAAATGTTTCTACTTTTGAAACTAACCCCTCTATCTATTTTTTTTGAATCCTTCTAAATTTCAAACTCTTTTTTGCAGGTAATCGCTCTGAAAAATGGCTTCCTACTCGCAATACTTGACCAAGGCTCAGGAGGATGAGCTTCGCTCCATCGCCAACGCCATCATTGCCCCAGGAAAGGGAATCTTGGGTTAGTGATTTATTTTTTGACAAGTGCGCTCTAATGTCGATGCTAGTCAAGATAAGCTAATCATAGCTTGTGAAGACTAACTAATTCACTCAAAGTTTAGATTAGACATGTTAGTGCAAGCTTAAGGCAAGCTAGCCTTGTAATCTGATTGAGGATAAGACCTATAATCTCTCTCTCTCTCTCTCTAATCATAGTTTACCCAGGTAAACTTCTAAAAACTCCCGATAATCTAATCGACTCTTTTCCAGCTGCCGATGAGTCGACCGGATCAATGGAGAAGCGTCTCACCAGCATCGGACTCGAGAACAACGAGGAGAACCGTCGCAAGTACCGTCAACTCCTCTTCACCGCTGGAGCCGATCTCAACAAGTACATCTCCGGAGTCATCATGTTCCACGAGACCTTCTACCAGAAGACCGACGACGGAAAACCATTCACTGCCCTTCTCCAGGAGCAAGGAATCATTCCAGGAATCAAGGTCGACAAGGGTGTCATTCCATTGGCTGGAACCATCGGAGAGGGAACCACTCAAGGTTTGGATGACTTGAATGCTCGTTGTGCTCAATACAAGAAGGACGGAGCTCAATTCGCCAAGTGGAGATGTGTTCACAAGATCTCGTCGACCACCCCATCGGTCACTGCTTTGAAGGAGGTTGCTCAGGTTTTGGCTAGATATGCTTCCATCTGCCAACAGAACGGATTGGTCCCAATTGTTGAGCCAGAGGTTTGAAAATAAAGTAGAAGCTATAGCTCACATAATCCAACCTTCCAGATCCTCCCAGACGGTGAGCACGACTTGGCTCGCGGACAAAAGATCACCGAGACCGTTCTCTCGTACGTCTACCACGCTCTCAACGAGCATCACGTTTTCTTGGAGGGAACTCTTCTCAAGCCAAACATGGTCACTTCTGGACAATCGTTCACTGGTGAGAAGCCATCGAACGCTGACATCGGATTGGCCACTGTCACTGCTCTTCAACGTGGAGTTCCATCCGCTGTGCCAGGAGTTGTCTTCCTTTCCGGAGGACAATCCGAAGAGGATGCTACTAAGAACTTGAACGCCATCAACCAGGTGAGAGAGTAGTACTAATTACACAACTCCTCAATTCTTCTCTTTTCTAGGTCACCGGAAAGAAGCCATGGGCTCTGACCTTCTCTTACGGACGTGCTCTTCAAGCATCGTGCCTTGCCAAATGGGCCGGAAAAGACGAGAACATTGCCGCCGCTCAAGAAGTCCTTCTCCATCGTGCTCAAGTCAACTCACTAGCTTCCGTTGGAAAGTACACTGGAGACGCTTCTGCTGACGCCGCCGCTTCTCAATCCCTCTTCGTCGCCAACCACGCCTATTAATTTTTGGGATTGCTTGGCTTAATGGCTTCGATCTCTCTCTAATTTTTTGTTTGAAAAAATTCTTCTCTATATTTAATGTCTTGATGAAATGATGTGTAGTTAAATGTCTAGCACCCAACGATTAATGTTTCTTGTCTCTTGGCTTTTCTGGAATTTTCGAATAAATCTTGGATAGGTGCAATCAATGTAGTAATGGGATATTTTAAAGTATTGAAACTTCTGAATCACCTCAATGACATACTTTAAAAAACAGGCTTTCACAATAATAAAATTTATTGAGCTCAAATGAAAATTTTAAAATTAAAAAAAAATAAATGTACAATGAAAAGAAGTAGAGAGTTAGGGGTTTTAGTAGAGTTTTAGAACCTTGAAATTTTAAGAAAAAACAGTTTTAGTATATGTTTTAGAGATTGATAGAGATCGACGATTTTTTTAGGATTTTAGTAATTTTAGAAAAGTTATTATGTGGGTTAGATATATATGATTTTTTTTGGATTTTTCGGATTTCTGAAGGAAAAAGAATGATGTACGAGCAATGGAACGGTGAGATGGCACATGGAGTTTGCCGAGATCAAAATTGTGAAAATTGAGATGAGCAGTGACGAGTACACAGCTGGTGAGAATGGATATTGACTATGGAGGAATCTGGAAGAATAGATAAATAGATTTTTTGATTTAAATATTTGATTTGTAAAATAGCAGGAAAAGGTTTTCAAATAACAGAAAAAATGTTTTCTAAAAAATACTCACCTCTAGGATTCATTAATAAGCCTTGCTCTTTCTGTGTGGAGCACGATTCTCTTTTGCCTGCAATTTCTTCAACTCTTCCTCCTTCTGTTTCATTGCATCCATTCTAACCAGCTTCATAAGATCATCGTCGAGTTTGAAAGTAACCGATTGTGGAGTTTCCTTGGTCATGTATTGGATACCACGGGCCATCTTTCGGCACTTCTCAGAATTTGGTTTCTTGCCCGAGTATCTATTTTTCGCTGCTGCTTTCAGTGACTTCTGATCGGCCTTTGGCTTTTGATAAGCAATACCTGAAAATTTATTAGACTATTTTCCTATTTCCTCAACCTCGTCTTACCATTAATTGGAAACGATGGACTCTTATAGCATCCGGTACTTTGATCCGCTGTCTGGCTCTTTGGAGTCTCATCTTCAACATCGGAATCCTCGGAATCAGAAAGGTCGAGACCCAGATCGGCAGGGGTCACAGATTTTGATACTTTATTCTCGAATTTATGGCACGGTACTGGTGTAGGTACTGGTGGTGTAGAGACGGACTGCTCTTGCTTCTCGATTTTCTGGTTTCGACAAACTTCTTCTTTGGATACAGTAGATTCTAGAGAGGCAGCTTCTTCTTTGAGTTGAATCTGCATCATTAGGTCAGTCGCCGCCACTTTTGTGGCCTTAAACTTTTGATACGAAGCAACATCTGACTTGATTCCAAACATATCAACCCATTCAAGGGGAGGATCAATGATGAACAGGTATATCAACGTCATGTTACAATCCTGACCGGTCTTCAATTTTTTGGAAAGCTCAGCGACTCGGGAAAATGTGTCATACTCGACGGGCATTTCTGGAAAAAAGAATAATTAAGTGTTTTAATGATTGGTACAAAAAAAGATATAAGAGGATTTTTTTTAAACGAGAACAAAAAATCGAGACTTCATTGCGCGCTTGTTGGGATTTACAATAAAACATTGTAGATCAAAACAGTATTTCTGGAAAATGAGCGCGAAAGGAGGAAAAACAAATGGAACTTTGGGCCAGAATGGTTATGTCGTTCCGGGTAGAAACCCTTTATATAGAGACACTTGATCCCAAAAAGGGGCGTAACCGGTGCGTCGTGGCGGTCGGAGCACACCTGGTATACGAAGAACTGATGACAGCATGTGTATCATGTCATGATGTACAGACAAACTGAAGATGAGAAAACGTACATGAGTCGAATATGGTTGTAAATGAATCTGACTCCTGGGAAGGAGAGGACTGTCAATATTATGATCGTAACCTAGACCATGGGAAGACTGCTGTGACCCAATCATAACTTTAAAGAATAAGCTGAGAATCCGACAGTCGATATGCAGTCATAAAGGGCCTATCCTAAAAGCATTTTGATAAGATAGTGGTTTTCTTGTTTAGCATCCGTAGGAAAAAACGATGTGAAACTGATTAGCGGAATAACAACCATCTATCGTAACTTTAATTATCTGATCCCAACATCCATGGCCCAGGATCCACGGATACATCGAGTGGGGTATAGATAGTTTAAGCCTTACCAGGGAATGGTGCAAACGGGTCATGGAGTTATGACACATGACCTAAAACATTGGGAAGCAGAGAGCTCAAGACCGAATTTACTCTGAGATGTTTAACGCACAAGCAAATTTTGATTGCATATTCGTAAATAACGTTTTTCAGTTTTCAAATGATATAGGTCAAGTGCCAAAATTCCATGACCCAGTTGCACCATTCCCTGGTTAGTTTATAATTTTGAGCAAAAATGGAAATAGTCTGTAAAAAATAATCTTTTTTCTTCCTCTCATATGTACCTCAAAATCCCATTTACCCTTGGAACCAATCCTGTGCCTTTTTTGCGATGTACCCTTAGATACTGGGTCAAAATCTAAAGATTCAGAAAGAAGTTGGAAGAATCCAAGAACCAGAATCTAACTTTACAGGTTTTCAACTTTCACCTTTTTCTCCTTTTCTTGCTATGAAAACTACAAAGTTTTGGAATTCAGTCCCAAAAATCTGAAAACCCTTTCATCCCCATCCAGATTCTAAAAACCCGCGTGCGAAGTAAAACATTCCGAAAGAGAAACGCTTATGGTCATAAAAACCGTAGAAATGTCGTCCGAAATCGGAGAAGATGAGAGACGCAGACAAAGCCAACAGTTTTTGGGATATTTCACTTCTCCGTATTGTTTCCTCCGCGGTATATATGATGACCCTATTTTTCCCCATCCTCCTCCTTTCACTCAATTCGCTTCTGGTGTCACAATTTTTCTTTTATACCTCAATTTCCTTTTTTCTGTATCTGTCTCTGTCTCGCTCTCTGTCTTAACTAGTAACCTTTTAAAATTTAAGTTTAGAATACTGTAATACCTCTATTAGAAGGGTATGTCCTTCTATTGTTTCCAAGGGGCCTCCGGAGGGTCCTCCTATTACGAGGGCCTTTCAATTAAAGGGAGACCCTCTGTTTTCATGGGGGGTTTTTTAAATTTTTTTTTTCAAAAAATCCAATCTATTCTTATTCAAAATGAATGAGGCTGTCCTATTAGAGGAACACTTCCAATACAGATTTTACGGTACTTGTCTCAAAGCCCAAAATGTTCCACTCACTATCATTCCAAATTTTGAAAAATCTGTTCCCTGAACATCTAATCATTTAGTGTGATGTCATTTGTCTTCTTTTAGTCTCGATACACCAAAAAAAAAAGAAAAGAAACCTTGAAACCTTTTCTTCACCGATCATCGTCATCATCTGCTTAACAAGAAAGGAGGTTTAGAGAAAAAACGAAATTTCTATGTTTTGTGTTGTATTATGGGTACCCTTGTTTTCTGCAAAAGAAGGGATAACCTGGTTTCTTAGACAGTTTCTCCTTATACAACATGGAATTAATCTTTTTGATCTATTGATTTTTCTTACGGATTGCCGTGATTTGTTTGATCTTCCGATGCATGAAGTTCTACTTCTTCTTTGATCCACTCTAACGATTTTAGTCAATTTTTTGGAACTTTCCTGGTTCCAAACTGTCTTTTTATCTTTTTTCTTTTGTTTATTTTATGTTCAAAAACAAATTTCAACGAATTCCGTGCCCATGACCTTCCTGTAAAATTCCTACATCCAAAATGTTTATTGGGTGTCATAAATTCGCCCGCTGAATTGAACCCTATCCTCGCTTTTCTATCTTTCTGGTCATTAATTTGCATACATACCAAACACATCGAATTCGTTCAACGCTTATTTACAACATTACTATGTGGAATTTCTAGTTATTTTACCGCAAACCCTGTAATAGAAGGGCCCCCACACTTCCAATTTTAAGCTCAATTGTCTTGGGTCCTATGAGAAATATCAAAAATTTGTCAGCGGAAAAATTTTTGTGGTAGTATGATAAACAATTTATCAGTTCAAGACTATTCTTAACTGTGTCAGGAGCCGAGACAAATTGACTAAGAATTGCAAGTTAGGAGGTAAAATTCGGTAATCTAACAAGGGAACCTTTTAAGTGAAGATAGGAGATAGCAGAAACCACCTACATAGATCGAAAGGGCATTGTCGAAAACCTATAAATCCGTTTTCAAAGTCTGCTTACGAGACCTCTGAAGTGCTGAAATTTCATTTTCAGTACCAAAAATCCCATTTTCAGTGTAAAATCGGCAATCTTCAAAATTGATTTTCTCCACTCCTAGGAGGGTTTAGCGCTTCAAATTGTTGTGTAATACTCAAAACTATGTGAAATTTCATATTTCAAACATTTTCTGAAAAAAAAAGTATTTTCGGAAAAGTTTTGGAAAGTTTCAAAATTTGCCTAGATTTTCGGTGGGCCCAAAAAAAATTTTTTTAGAAAATGTAGAAAATGTCTGAAATATAAAATTTCACATAGTTTTGAGTATTACACAAAAAATTTTAAGTCTTAAAACCTCCTAGCAGTGGAGAAAATCAAATTTGAAAAGTGCCGATTTTATACTGAAAATGGAATTTTTGGTACTGAAACTGAAATTTCAGCACTTCAAAGGTCTCATAAGCAGACTTTGAAAACTGATTTATAGGTTTTCGAACATGTTCTTTCGATCTATGTAGGTGGTTTCTGCTAACTTTTACCTTCACTCAAAAGGTTCCCTTGTAAAACCGACAACTTTCTCTCTCCAACTTGACTAGGACTATTTGAATTTGTGTTTAATCTTGTACTACTAATTAGTCTAACGTCTTTAACCTATCTGTGCCTTTTCAAGAACGTCAAAAATAGGCTAGCCGTTCCCTGGCATGTCCTGTATAATAATCACTACCTTTGGCATGACCGAAAAAGCGAACAAGTTTTTTTTTCAATGCTAATACTACTATTTTGTGAAACTGTTCTTTTCTGAATCATCTGATGTACGATCTATTTATACAGTCATTGTAGAAAAAAGCTGGTTCTCTCTCTCTCTCTCTCTCTCTCTCTCTCTCTCTCTCTCTCTCTCTCCTCTTGAAATGCTACTACAGCGCGTGAACAAGAGGATTCGGAAAAGTGCATAGAAATTCTGAATACATACTTCTAAATAAAGACAAGTGGAGATCCGTTCAGATTGGCGCGATTGTCATTGTGAAACTGATTTTCTCATTTCATATTAGAGATTACAAACTTTGTTTGAGTAAGAAAACATTTCTATTTTTATGTCATCACACATTTTCCTTGTTGACCTGAAAACTCTCTTCAATTTTACCCTAAATTAGCCCTTTGGACTTTTAACCCTACTGTGATCTTCTGATTCCGACCAATTTGATTTTGGGGCTATGTGACATAGTCTATGTCCCTTTAAACTTTTGCACGCTTTCTTTCCTAGTTTACCGCTCTGATTCCCACCTTCATCTCTGGAGAGACAAGTACTCTGGCCTTTTAGGATTCACATTAATTTCTCAAGTGTTATGTTTTGGCCATAGTCTAGAATGTTCTTTTTGCAAATTTCAAAATTTCTATTTTCAGAAGCTTAGAAACGTTCTTTTGCATTTTAAGACTATTTTTTAGATTCCGGTTTGCTTACATTTGGTGAATGATAAGATACAATTTTTTTTTTGTTATTCAAGCTGAAATTTGTACAGTGAATCATCAACAATTTAAACTGCTAACCTTGTCTCCCGAGGCCCGAATAATTTTTTGAAATTTGCCTGAAATTCTACTTCCCATTAAAAATGATACTATCTCCTAATTTTTTTCTTCCACTTGACTAACCACAAAACAATACAAAGTATTTTATGTAGTTAGTCTGTCTCTCTCCAAAGTCATAAATTATTATCTCCTTCCGATATCAGTTACACTCAATAAAATTGAAACTTTGGAAAAATCGAAAAAGGACATAGATTGGAATCTTTGTATCTACTATGTAGCCTATGTCTGCTGTGGGCCTCCTTGAGTGGTGAGGAATTACCGGTTTTTAACATTTTCTTCCTTCTTTTTTCATATTTTTCAAAAAAAAAGGGTAATGTGTGATTGTTAAATACTTTTTTTCTGGAATGACAATAATCAAAAAGATTACCGTAGTTCCTCTAATTGAAGCCCAATCAAACTGTCAACTTTGAGCTTGATTATTTCTGTTCCTATGAGAGATATCAAAAATTTGTCAACTGATAAAATGTTGCTGATATTATGATACATATTTTACCAGTTGACACATTTTTGATACCTTTTACAGGAATCGAGATCATTGAGCTCAAAATTGAAAACTTTGGCTGGCTTCAATTAGAGGAAATACGGTATACCGTAAACGCTCTAAATGAACGCCACCCGAATCGTCGAATTTGAGCCTACGCTTTCATTTTCTGTGAAAGGTATCAAAAAGTGGTTAACTAATGAAATGTGGCTGATATTATGATAACCATTTTATTAGTTGACAACTTTTTGATATCTTTCAAAAGAAGTGAGATATATAGGCTTAAAGTGAACGGTCCGGGCGGCGTTCTACTAGAGTGTTTACGGTATATTGCTTCATTTGCTTTTTATTGCTTCCAGTTTTTGTCAAGTGGTTCAACACTCGTGTACCTTTGCCTTTTGACCCCAATTATTATAACCAACCTACCTCAATTAGCTAACCTAATAAGTTGCCGAAACCTATTCTTCTCAACTCCTAGAAGTTTCTGTGTAGAGGAGGCCAAGGACAAGGACAACAAATCCCGAAAGCTAATAGATGTACTTCCACCAAATCTCCTATTCATTCGATTACGTTCGTTCTTTTGTTGGTGGGGAAGAAAAAAGAAGACGAGAAGACGACTGAATTCTGTTCATAAAGTTATATAAGAATCGATTAAACAGCAAAGTTAGGTTTTCAACTGTTTTTTTTGGAAAACTTGAATATTTTTGGTGGAGCGCGCTTGCAAACTCAAGAGATTTTTTTCAAATACCCACAAGTTTTTTTTAGTTTGAAAAAATATTCCAAGTTGTTTTTCTCTTCTTCTAACCTCTTGGTTCCGGTGGGAAAAGGTGAAACTACCAGATTAGCAACCCCTTTAATCCTTCTATTCCTTTCTTTTCCTTTTTTGCTAAACTTTTTTCTAAAAAAAACATTTTAAATTGTTTTTCCCAAGTATATGCAATTGTGACCTACCTTGAAGAAGCCAATTGTGTAATAGGTGTCCATTTAGGTACTATTATCAGAAAATACTTTTTTCTTGCGCATTGATCAGTTCCTCTTCTTCCTTTTCATTTTTTTTAGGTTTATTTTTTTTGGGATGTTATTCTGATCATGTTCGATGGTCAGCTGATTTTTCTATCATTTTGAAAATTCGTCAGTTGACAATAATTACCCCGATCTTCTATTAAGTGATAGTTAATTTTATTATTTTTGATTTTTAAACAAAAATCTGATTCCTTATTTTTCAGTAGGCTAATTTATGATCTACTAGGGAACTTGGGTACCCCCGCTGGGTATTTTAATTTTATTTTTAGAAATTTTCTATTGCTAGTTCGATTTTCTAATATTTTCTTGCTTAATTTTCGCCAAAACGAGCCAAAAATAGGTTTTTTACAGTAAAAAACCAAACTTTCTACAGTAACCCTTATAAATTTTTTCATGCGCCTTTAACATTACTGTATAGTTTTTTTCAATCAATTTCCAAGATTTTTCTGGCGTTTTTTCGCCGTTTTTTCGACAACAAAAGTGCGAGTTCCTTCTATTTTTTCCCAAAATAATCCATGACATAAATCTCAATCAGAAAATTTCACTGTCACATTTCTTCTGGAAACTCATCTATTTCCAAGAAAAAAGTGATTCCATTTTCGATCAAATGACGTCGTAAACAGAAGGAAAGGGTGTAACTGGACTACACAGTCAACGAATTCAACGAATTCCTCAACTTTCTTTTTCAAAAATTCCGACAAAAGTTGAAAAAAACAGCAATCAATTATCATATCGACACCATTCCCATATCCGTTCCTTGATATCTCTGCGTCTCCTAACCTCTCTCTAGTTTTCTCTCGGAATTAAAGAAGATAAGAACCTTCTTTCTCCTTACTTTTTCCCAATTTTTCGACAGAAAAGAGGCGGAATATTTTTTTTCTCGAGAGAGAATAGAAGATAACCTGTTCTCTTTTTGTCCCCCATTACACATTCCAACGATTGTCGAAAAAAAAAGAATTTCAGAACAGTGGAAAAAATTTTTGACATCTTGATCTATCAAATTTAATTTTTTTTTTCGTTTTAGTTCTTCGATTTTCAGAGTCCTTCTTTCGAAAAAAATTAGACTTTTCCAGAAAAGAAGGGCGGATAGAAGCGAAATCGGAGAATTCTCGGCCCAATGCCTTCCAGTAAGCTTAGCAATAAAAAGTGTCTTAAAATTCAAAAAAAAAACCGAAATTTCAGCCGAAAAGACTGTAATTCTCGATAAATTCTCAAAAGACAAAAGAATTTTTTGGAACTTTTGAGTTTTCAGACAAATTTCACTATTTAAATCCCATTTTCAGGCAGTAATGCATCGAACGGCACCTCGTCATCGACACCAATCACATCAAAATACTCAAGACGAATGACATGTTGGCAATTGATAATTTCGGCAATTCTCATTGGTCTTGGCTCATTTTTACTGTTTGGAAGTCTAATTACACACACTGTTGTCGTGCCAAGTGTTGTTAAAAGCAGCATTGAAGATGTAAGAGCAGACATCTGGACAGACAGAAATTTGAAAATGCGACCGAAATTTTGAAAAATTCAACCAAAAATTTGAAAAATTCGACCAAAATTTTGAAAAAGTCGACTAAAATCTTGAAAAATTCGACTAAAATTTTAAAATATTCAACCAAAAATTTGAAAAATTCGAAAATTTTTTGAAAAATTCATCCAAAAATTTGAAAAACTCTACCCAAATTTTGAAAATTCAACTAAAAACTTGAAAAATTCGACCTTAAATTTAAAAAATTCAACTAAAAATTTGAAAAATTCGAAAAATTAAAAAAAAAAGTTTTTAAAAAAAATAATATTCGGAAAAATTGAATTTCAGAATTTTTTCTATCAGAAAAGACCTAAAATTTAGAAAAGCTGGCTGTTTCTGATAGTTTGAACACATTCTGAGATTGAAAAAGTTCCAATTTTTGAAAAACCAAAAATCATCTTTGTAGTCTTAAAAGCTATCCAATCACCTGTATTATCACTTTGGCGAAATTTCCCTAAGCCGAATAATAGACTTTTGTCTTCAAAATTCCTTTTTTGTTCATTTTCCCTTCCTTCTTCTGACACAAATCTTGTGATCTGAACTTGCTGAACTAGAAAGTGTCTTTTGATCAAAGTTTACATCTTCTGACCGCCATCATCAATTTTCTCTTTGTACCTCACAAGAGATGACGTTCAAATGACGTTTTGGGTAATTTGTAATAGGAAGCAAAAGTGTCCCGGAACGAAAACTACCGTAACCCGAAAATCATTTTTTTTTCAGAACTCGCGCCTAATCAACGGATCAGTCCTGTGGCAGAAATGGACCATGCCCGAGTACAAGATTCGCTTCAATTTATTCGTTTACTCAATGAAAAATCCGGATGAATTTATGAATGGAGCGATTCCAGAAGTTTCCGGATCCGGACCATACGTTTTTGATAAGAAACTCGAGAATCGGGTGGTTTCGGCGTCGAATGGAACTGTAAAGTATCAGCGATTTTTGTCCTATAAGTTTAACGAAGACGAATCATGTCAAACGTGTATTTTGGGCAATCGGATTTGGGTTCCCAATATGATTTATCAGGTGAGGAGCGGAAATTTCGGGTTTTTGGGGTTTTGAAAGTAAAAATTGCATGGAAATCGACCCGAAAAAGGCTTGGCAAAGGCAAAAAAAGGTTCAGATGGCCTAGAAGTGCTATGTTCGGATTTCTAGGCCACTGGCCTTAATCCTTGAAAACTCTTCAAAATAATCAAAATAATAATTTGATGCGAATTTCATGAAATTGACAGTGAAATTAACTAGAAACCTTGAACTTGTGTGAAAAACCAAGAAAAAAGGGGTTGCTGGCCTACATTTGTTCTATATTTGGATTTCTAGGCCACTGGTCCTGAACCCCACAAACTGACTGAAAGAATTTTTCAGAAATTCGTCGAAGCAGCGTCGACAGAAGGAATGAAAGCGGCCGCAACGACCCTCTTGTCCCAAACGGCATTTCTAGAAGTGGAAGTCGAAGAATTGCTATTCGAAGGATACAAAGACCCATTTCTGGACAAGGTCTGCGAAATTCCATTCATGAATTTCGTTTGTGAGGCGATTTTGGATGTTCCCGAGCGAATTGGACTGTTCTTCGAGGCCAATAACACGGCTAGCAAGATGTATGAAATCGACGATGGCACTGAGAATCCAGAGAATTTAGGGAAGATTCTGAAGTATGACGATGAGCAATTGTTGGATGAAACGTGGTGGAGTACGGAGGAGTCGTTGAAGATTCGAGGCACCGATGGGTCGCTGTTTCATCCTTTTTTGAGGAAAGACGAGAAATTATGGGTTTATGTCGCCGAGTTGTGCCGATCGATTTGGCTGGAATTTAAGGTTTGTGTAAGGGGGACTAGAAAACTACAAAATTTGGGTTTCTAGGTCATGTTCAATTAGTGGCTTAGAACTCGTCTAGATGGCCTAGTTTTCAGGATTTCTAGGCCATCAGACCAGGTGTTACCTTTTTCCCTTCATGGCCTAGAAACCTTCAATTTGTATTTCTAGGCCATTTCAACTAAAGGACATTCTGGACTAGAAAATCAGAAAATTTGGGTTCCTAGGTCATATTCTAATTTTGTGGCTTATGACCTGGTTTTCAGGATTTCTAGGCTATTTACCTTGATGGCCTAGAAACCCCAAATTTGTATTTCTAGGCCAACTTTATTCCAGGAAGAAGTCGAGTATCGTGGCCTAAAAGCGTATCGATACGTCGTACCGCCCGAGGTGTTCGATATAAGACATCCGGGAAACGAGGGTTACTGTAATCCATCAGAAAAACAATTCTTCTCTGCACAGTCTAATGATTCGTCTGGTTGCATGCCAAAAGGTCTTCTAGAAATTTCCAAATGTCAAAAATCGCAACCACCGATTACGATTTCGCTGCCCAACTTCCTTTTTGCACCTGATGAAGTGAGACAAAGTGTTAAAGGGCTGAATGAGACGGACGATATTCGAGACTCGATTGTTGTGGATATTGAGCCGGTGAGTGCGGTGGTCTAGGATACCAAAGTTAGGCCATACGAGGAATTTTGAATTTTCGATGATTTTTGTGATCTAGCTGTCGAAAATAGGAGAAGAAACAATCGTCAGGTGCCAATTGACTTTGGTGGCCTAGAAAACCAGAGTTAGGCCAGATGAAAAAACTTGAATTTTTGATTTTTCTTGATTTTTGTCTCCGTGCCTAAAAGTGCTAAATAGCAGAAAAACATCCTTTTCGATTTTGATAACCTAGAAAATCAAAATTAGGCCATTTGAAAAAAAAACAATTTTCAGCGAGTCGGTGCGGTCCTCTATGCTCGACGTGTATCTCAAGTGAACATTGAGATGTGGAAGGGCAAAAATTTGACGTTCCCGTAAGTTTTTTTTGTTGGCAAATGCGCTATGGAGAAACTTTTTCTATGGAGAAACTTTCGAAACTTGTTCAATGGAGCGAATTTTGCTTTTTTTTTCAAAATTCAAAATTTGATTATTTGCAAATGCGCTCTATTGAGAAAACTTCGAAAATTTTCATTTTTTCAGAGTGAACCTGAAAAAGATGAAATCCGCGTTGATCCCGGTGATCATTCTACACGAAACTTCGGAAATCGACGATGACTCGTTGGAACAAATCCGTTCTCAGCTATATGAAACCGAACAAATCGCATACACTTCTTGTAATATTATGATGATCATTGGAGCGATCTTGCTGCTTCTCGGCATTCTATTTTTAGCGTTTTCGGTAAGATAACCTTTGGTGAACTAGAAAACTCCTAAACTCGGCCATAGCAAACCGATTTTCTTCCAGCTCGGTCTTTTCGATTCTCTGCTCGGCCGTCGACCGAAACGATCTGATGGCCTATCTCCAGAACCTCTTCCACCGTATATTCCAAAAGGAGAACCCAATGGATTCCATACTAATCACGCCTACATGTGACCCAATTTTTAAATTTTTTTAAAAAAAACTTGTACTATAGCTTTATTCCATGTTCCCATCTGTGTTATCCCTCCTATGACATCATCTTCCCAATTTTCCATCCCAGTTTCCCCAATTCCTCACTCTTTGATTTGTTCAATTTTATATTGCACGGGTGTCTCTCACTGAAAACTCTACTTATTCTAAATACTTGTACTGAAAATGATTTTATTGTAAATATAGTCCTGCATAGCTTGTGAATTAATGAATTTTTGTTTTCTCTAGAGGGTTTTGATGAAGGATTCGCAGAAAAGTTTTGCAAATTTTGAAAAATTTGAGCTTGGCGCCGGAAAAAACGTTCCGTTGTCTTTTGGAGCGCGCTTGCATAATTAGCGAAATTTTCGGAGACCCCACAAATTCCGGGGAAAGATAAAATCGGGGGATGAAAAACCGGAGTTTCAGGTCGGAATTCCAACACAAATTTTTTTCACGCAGTTTGTTTGACCTAACCCATCACCTAAAAATTCCACGTAAATTTTTTTTCACCTAAAAAACTTCACGTTAAAAATTCCACGTAATTTTTTACGTAAAAATTTTACTGAAAAAGTTTCACGTCAAAAATTTCACTTAAAAATTCCGCGTTAATTTTTTTCACGTAAAAAAAATTTCACCTAAAAATTCGGTTTTTTTCACGTAATTTTTTTTTTCAAATTTCCCGC
>NC_013490.2:14298784-14331270 GCF_000004555.2 Caenorhabditis briggsae | reverse complement strand
CCCTGGCACGGTTTTGCCGCACGGGTTTTTAGCACATTTGGATGCGGTCATAACAAAAACCGTGCCAGGGTTGCAAATTAGGCTCCGCCCCTGACTTCGCCCACTTTTCTCCGGAGTTTTTTTTCCCCGGAAATTTTTTTCTCCGGAATTTACGGGGTCTCAATTTTCGAAATTTCAGGTTTTTTGCTAGAATTCATCTTTTCAGAGGTTTTCTTTGGGATTTTTCGAGTAAAAAAATGTGTTCAGATGAAATTTTCTAAAATTTCCAACTTTTTTTCCAGATTTTTCTATTTTTTTCGGAAATTTTCGAGAAATTCGAATTTCAAAAAAAAAAAACAAAAACAACAGAAACTTCTTCACTACAAAACATCAAGTTCTACGTGCAAGATGCAATATTTCGAGAGAAGAAAGAAGAAGATGAAGAAGAAAAGGGACTTTAAAGAAGAAGGAGACAACACAGAACTGCACGTGAATGGCTGAGAGAGTCCTATGATTCTGATTTTTTTTCGTTTAAAAATGGATTTTTAGGTCAATATGTGTTTCTGTGTGTCCGGATGTCCGTTTTAAATTTTCGAATGTCTAAAATCTATCCCATATAAATTTTTTTTCCCTTTTTCATATTGATTCCTCAGATTTTAGGAATCACAAATCTCGATAACAATAAACAATTTTTCTCAATTTTGTCTCCTGATTTCCTTTAATTTTTTATCTAATTTTTCATTTTTTTTCCATCAACAACACACAAAAACATTGATTCCTCTCCTCCTAGTTCACATGACGAGACGTCTCTCTCCTCCTCTCGCTCCCTCTCTTTCTCTACCGTCTCTTCTGCGCACCATTATCTCTCATCTCCTCTTTTACTCTACGTCTCTCTCCCATGCGACGCCAACTTTATCGAAGAATCGTCTCACTGTTGCCACTTCTGTTTCGTTTTGAATGCTTATTCTTTCTCAATTTTCACCAAAAAATAACCATTTTCAGAAGGATGTTGTCCGCCAAAGGCCCACAAATGCGCGCGTTCACTCAGCGAATCGCCGCGTTCTCCACTCAGGTTGGACGATTTTTTCAGTTTTTTTAAATCCAATTTTCAATTTACAGGTCCAAATCGATCCGACACCGATCGTTTTTGTTGGAAAGGGCACTACTCGTAAGTTCTTGATCTCCATACAAAAAAACCGCCCAAAAAAGTTCCAGCTCGCCAAAACTCGTTGTTGGGACCAAACGACAGTCAATATCCGTTCCAGGGAGACGTCTCGTTTGCTCATAAGGTACGGAAAGATAGATGAGGCATCTGTGTGAATAAAAGATAATAGAAATGAAGTTCTAGGTCATCAGACTTTGCCATTTGGAATCCTAGGCCATCAAAGCCGAAAAAAAGAATGTTAAGCCACCCCGAAGCTAGTTTCGAAATTTCTTGGCTATTCTCTTCTTACGATTATGAATCGCTAGTTCATGATTTGAAATTCTAGATCACAAAAGATTTAGAATTGAGATCCTAGGCCATCAAAGCCGAAAACAAGCATTCTAGGCCATCAAAATATCATTTTCAGCCACTAAGCCTTCGTCAGCAAAAGGAGAACTCAAAAATCGAACGTGTGATGGATGACACCGAGCACTCACTGATCAACCTCCTCTCAAACACCAACATTGAAGTCGACCGTACTCATTTGGCTCAACTAAAAGAAGAAGCAATGGAGGAGATTCAGGCTAACGCCGCTGATGTTGAAATTGAGCTCTCCGCTATTGAGGCACCGAAGCTGCTCAAGAAGGGTTAGTCCTGAAACTCCGTTAAAAAAGAGGCGCTTCAAAAATGTCATAAATTTCCAGAAATGAAGTACCTGTTCCCACAAATGGAGACTCAGAAGATGAGCAATGTTACTGTTTTCAATTTGACCCAAAAGTCGGAATTTGACATGAAGGCGTGGAGTGAGTCGATGGAGGAGGAGAGAGAGAAGCTCACCGCGTCTTTCATCATGTCCGCTAACGCCATCTGCTCGACACTTCATCGTTTCGGTTATTGGGCGGATTTCATTGATCCATCTTCAGGTGCGTTGATGTTTGCACCGAGAAAACAACAGATTTGACGACACTTTTGAAAAATTTAGTTAAAATAGGCTTCAAATATTCTTCCAGACATTTCAAAGCTAAAAAAACAGATTTTCGAATGTTGTCGTCGATCCCGCTGCTCTAAACTCCGTAAACACCGAATTTCTTCTTTCAGGCCGCCCATACATGGGAGACTACACCAACCACACCCTCTTTGAGACCAACGACGCCTACAAGCAGATGGGATTCAAGATTGAAGATTTGGGATGTTGCAAGGTGCTTCAACACGCCTGCTGGGGATCCCACGCATTCGTCGGAACTATTTTCACAGATGCTCCAGTCGATGGAAGTGCGGTTAGAGACATTCTAAAGAAGGTCACTCAGGAGGTAAGGGAATTGAAAAATGGGTTGGATTGTGTAAAAATGAAAAAGGGAAGACATTGAAAACGAATCAATTTTAGTTAAAAATTAAATAAAACTTTGACTATAAAAACTTTTTATTTCCAGATCGACGAATAAACATTAGCAGTCTGACGTCTTCTCCCAAAACTCCAGATGCCGTTAACAGTTCATTTTATTCCGTTTGTCCATTATGAGTCGATTTCTCTACCCTCCTCCCCATCCCGTTGTTCAAAAACCGTATTTTCCCCATTTCAGCGTATTTCCCTTCTCTGTAAAATGATTTTTCCCCTTTATTATCTATATATTGACTGACTAGAATGCTTTCCATTTGGTCCCCCGCCCCACTTGAAATAAATTTTTTCGTAGATGTATATAGATTTCTTTTTGTCTAAAAATGGAATAAACTTCTAGAACCTTCCTCCCCAATTTCTCCTCTTTCAAGGCTTCTCTAATTTTCATTCTATCCACAATAAGTTTCTAATCTATCCAGGTACTTCTAAATGTTTGGAAAAAATAGAACATCATCTGAAAGTTCAGATGACGTCGTCAGAAGACGATGAAGCGGCGGCGGACGTGTACAGGAGGAAGCAAATGACGTTGGTCGAAGTGTTGGTGATTTATGTCAATCAGTTTATAGTAAGCTTTTTTTTGGTTTGGCGGGAAATTTGAAAAAAAAAATTACGTGAAAAAAACCGAATTTTTAGGTGAAATTTTTTTTACGTGAAAAAAATTAACGCGGAATTTTTAAGTGAAATTTTTGACGTGAAACTTTTTCAGTAAAATTTTTACGTAAAAAATTACGTGGAATTTTTAACGTGAAGTTTTTTAGGTGAAAAAAAATTTACGTGGAATTTTTAGGTGATTTTTTAGGTCAAACAAATTGCGTGAAAAAAATTTGGTTGGAATTTTTATGTGAAATTTTAACTTAACATTTTTTACGTGTATTTTTTGCGTGAAATTTTCAACGTGAAAAAATTTACGTGGAATTTTTTTTGGTCAAAATTTTTTAAGTCAAAGAATCAAGAAACATTCAAAACTTTCTAGGTCATCATGAAAATCCTAAACTATTAATAATTCCAGAAGTCTCTTCCTGCGTTCACTGGCCAAATCATTCTGATCTTCTGCGTCCTACCTGTCTCCTTCTCTCTCGCCATTTTCCTTGTCACCGCGATTTTCAATTTTGGCATCGCTTTCATTGCTCAGAGTGAGTTTAAAAACACCCAAAAAAAAAATTAAATCCAATTTTTTCCAGCTGTCTCCACCGTGATCCTAATGCTCATCCTCATCCCCTCATTGGCCATCTGCATTGCCAGCGCGATTGCCACCGCCTACATTCTTCAATTCACTCAAAATATCTACCTTAGAATTGTTAATTACCCACCCAGTTATTCAGTGAATTCCTCAAATCGCACGATTATCCCACCACCTGAATATATTCCGAAAATGGAAATTGAGGAGAAATTGAAAACTTGTTAATTGATTTTTTTTTGCTAATTAATGTTAATTATTTTGTATTTTGATTTACGGTAACTTTTCTCATACGGTTTTCTTATAATTTGCCTTTTTTATACATTCCAGAAGTAATTTACTTGTAATATAAGATAGATAGATCAGTTGAATAGAGATTATAATAAATTCTTTAGAGATGCAGACATCTGGAGATTTGGACAGACGTACAGAACTTCCTTGAAAAATGAAGATTGAGAGATTCAAAAATTTATGAAAACAAATATCAAAAATCCCAATTTGAAACAATTTGAAAATCGAAAATAACTGCAAGTTAGAAATATTTTAGATTCTGAAATTCGAAAAATTCAAATCTTCAAAATCCAAAAAATCGGAATAGTTTTGCTTCAAAATTCTGAAATTACGGTATTCTGAAATCTGAGAATTTAGGAAATGTTAAATATCCAGATTCTGAAAATCAGAAAACAGAAAAAACTCAAAAACTCAATATTCCAAAAAAATACGGATAGTGAGGCTTTAAAAAAACCTGAACCGAGAAAAAATTAGGTAGTAAAACTGTTAGCAGTTTGCAATTTAGGCTCCGTGCACTTTTCAAAAGTCTAAAATTCGAAGACTTCAAATTCCAAAAAATCGGAATATTTTAGCTAGTTCTGGAATTAAAATATTCAGAAATCTGAGAATTCAGAAAATGGGAAAGTCCAAAAAAATCAAAATCCCCCTTTCGAAAACATACTGAGGTCCTCAAAAAATTGGGAAAACCTACGAGGTAAAACTGTTAACAGCTTGCAGTTTTGGCCTCTTTCTCCATTTCTATTCTGTGTACTTTTCCAGCATCACGGAAACGGAATCGCACCATTTTTGGACTGCACTTTAAACCCCAAAAAAAGAATTGTGTACTGCTGATCACTGATAATTCTAGAGAAACTTCCTACGTACATATATAAAAACTTCTTTTTTTCTCTCCATTCTTTTCTAGTCGTAATTAGCAAATGATTGTAGAGAAAAAAGAAGACGACGACAGAAGGGGGTCTCAATTCTCTGCCCATCACAGTAGGAGAAATTAGTGATAAGAGGAGAAATAGTGTGTGTAAATCGAGAGAGTGGTTAGAGATAAGATAGTGTATTTGGTTATCTGACAGTGAATACCCGTGTCATTTGTATGTCTCTCTGTCTTCTTCTTCTTCTTCTTTATGCCCTATAGTAGTAGCCCCCCTAGATTTTTTTTGTTTTAGTTTCCTTTTTTGGAACAACTGGTTTGAAATGGGTCGTTCTTCTTAGGTGTGGTGCCTTGGGGCATCTAAAAACCACTTTTCCTTATAATTTTTATTTCTGGAAGTCCCCCGAAGCTCTTGAACTAAATGCTGAGCTATGCGGGGTCGAGCTACGCCGAGCCTAACTTTGACCCAATTTATCTCTTTTCGGGTGGAAAATATCAAAGAGGTGTCCACTGACAAAATGTTTTTGATATTGGAGTAAACATTTTGTCAGTTGACACATTTTTGATATTTTTAACAGGAACCGAGAAATATTGGGTTAAAGTATTGGGGACTGGTTTTTGTGTATGACAATGTGTATAAAATTCCGTAGGCTTCCTTTCGAAACAAAAATAGTTTTTTGAATTCTTAAATTCTGAAAAATTAAGACATGAGCAGATTTTCAATGTTTCAGGAAATTTTTTTGGCTGCTTACACGAAGACTGTCTGACTGATGTTTCTGTAATTTTTGGCACATTTTAGAGAACTTTTCGCTTTTCACAGTTTCAATTTCCGTTTTTGCCAGTACACATTTCAAAGTACGTGCCAATTAACTGAAAAATTGAATTTTCCGCTAATTAGCGCAACTAATTGATCGCGATTGTGATTACACTTTAAACTGTAGATTTGGTTTGGTGGTTAGAAATTTTAACTTGTCTTTTTTTGAATTGTTATACCTCGGCTCAAAAAAACCAGAAATCCTTTTTTTTTCAGGAAAATGACCAACGAAACAGCTTTAACATTGGCTGCTGCATTCATCGGTTCTTCGTATTTTTTGTATTGTAAACTTTTAAAATCTCAAAAACTTTCACTTCCAAATGGTCTTTCTGTGGATAAACAAGCCGTTGAAGTTAAGGTAAGAGACTTTGGTTTTTAGAAAATTTGCTAAACCAGAAGCTGGGTAAAATTCTGATTTTCCATTTTTGATTTTCCAGGATCTTCTAAAAGTTTCAAATCGTAACAAAACTTCTTTTTTTTGTCGTAAACCCAAAATCTGACTATTCCAAAGTTTAATGTACTTTCAATAAAATAAAAAAATCCTCTTCCAATAAGTTTTTTCATACTTCGACGCATTATCTTTGAAGTCAAGAAACTGTCAATTTTTCAATAAGGATTACTTTTTGGGAGCAAAAATTTTATGTCTTTTGAAAAAGTAAAAAAATGGTTTTTTGAAATATGAAAAATTAAGGAGCCTGGCAAGAAGGGTCGTGGCCTAAAGATCCAAAAAAAGCAAAGAGCAAAATTTTCAGGGACAACCAGGAGTCTGGAAAAGTGCGTTGATGGAAAATGAGAATGACGATGTGTTGACGAGATTCTATCCAGAAGTTGCCACGATTCATGACGTCTTCTTGAAAGGAAAAAAGGTAGGATTGATTCTGAATTTTTAAATGAACCTAAAAATGGTTGAATGGTTTTTGGGAGACTGAGATTATGATTCTTTTTTCCTGTAGTTCCGTCTGTTCTTCTTGAACTTTAATTTAAAAAAAAACGTTCCCAGCGTTTTTTGTATCTCTCTCCGATTTGCGCCGCCCTATAAAAAGAAAAAAGTACAAGAAAGTTTTCAAGTGATAAGATTTTCAAGTGATAAGTGATAAGAAAACAAAGTATTCAAGGGAAGCAAAAAAGGACATTATTCTCATGGCATCATCATCACACCATATTTTTTGGAATGAAGAAAAAATATAGATAATAAAAGTGTCTAAAGATTAGATATTGAACCTGGGTAGACTGGACTCGAGGGACATCGGAACCATGGGAAGTATAGGACTCT
The DNA here is from genome assembly GCF_000004555.2 of Caenorhabditis briggsae. NCBI lineage: Eukaryota > Metazoa > Nematoda > Chromadorea > Rhabditida > Rhabditidae > Caenorhabditis > Caenorhabditis briggsae. The sequence goes on along the minus strand of NC_013490.2, from coordinate 14,324,331 downwards.
ATTTCACAAATTTATTTTTTCAAAATTGGTTTCCACTTTTCAGGAGAGCAAAGGTGGAGCATGCGTTGGAACCAGAGCAAGCGCCACTTCTGAATATGACTTCTTGAGTTACGATGAGGTTCATGATAAGGCCCAAAAGTTGTCAATGGCTTTGATTCATGAGTTTGGACTCAAACCAGGTACGTCTACTTTCTAGCTAAATGTTTCGTGCTAGTTCAAAATTCTATTAATTGCAAACGTTTGAAGTTCTGACCAATTAATTTTGGAAATTTCCAGATCTACTTATTAAAAAATTTACATAATACTGAGATCATTTCATCAAAATTCCCAAACTCCTCATGTTCCAGGAAACACCACAAACATTGGAATCTATGCCCGTAACTCTCCTCAATGGCTAATCAGTGCATTGGCCTGCATTGAACAGTCAATGGTAGTGGTTCCATTATACGATACCCTTGGTGCAGAGGCAGCATCATTCATTGTGTCTCAAGCGGAAATTGAAGTGGTCATTGTGGATAATTTCAAGAAGGCAGAGTGTTTGATCCAAAATCGCGAAAAAATGCCAACGTTGAAACATGTTATTGTAATTGATAGTGCTGAATTGGTAGAGGGAATGGTGAGTTAAAATGAGCTAAGCAGTAGTCAAATTCAAATTGCTTCAGACCACCTTCGATACCATCCGTCTAGAATCTTTCGACAATGCTATCACTCTTGGAAGCCAATACGAATTCACGAACAACCTTCCGAAACCAGAAGACACTTACATCATCTGTTACACTTCTGGAACCACTGGAACCCCGAAAGGTGTCATGTTGACCCACGAGAATATTGTGGCGAATATCAGTGGATTCTTGAAGATTCTATTTGCATTCCAACCATCTATGATTGATGCGACACAGGTTCATATCTCCTACCTCCCACTGTCTCATATGATGGAGCAACTCACTCATTGGACACTTTTGGGATTCGGATCCAAAATCGGTTATTTCCGTGGAAGTATTCAAGGACTGACTGATGATATCAAGTCTCTGAAGCCTACAGTATTCCCAGTAGTACCACGTCTTTTGAACAGGCTTTATGATGCGATTACGGTAAGTCGTTGGAAATTCAACACATTGAAATTCGAAATTTCTTTTCTCCAGAGCAAAGTCCAACAACAAGGATTCATGGCAAAACTAGTCTACAACATTGCGTTCGCTCGAAAACTCAAACAAGTTCGTGCGGGAAAAGTTGGAAGAGACACAATCTGGGATCGTCTCGTCTTCAGAAAGATTCAAGAGCAAATCGGAGGAAAAGTGGATTTGATGGTCACAGGATCCGCTCCAATCTCCTCGACGGTTCTTGAAACTTGTCGTGTGACTCTTGGAGCCACAATTGTTGAGGGATACGGACAAACTGAGTGTACTGCTCTAGCCACGTTCACTTGGATGGGTGACCCAAGTACTGGCCATTGTGGAGCACCGGCTCCGTGTGCATTAGTAAAGTTGGGCGATGTTCCAGATTTGAATTACTATGCGAAGGATGGGAAGGGAGAGGTAAGGGACATTCGGATAGGCATACATAGTTCCTTTTTTTCTGAAATTTTTCAGATTCGTATCAAGGGACCATGTGTTACAAAGGGATACTACAAGGATCCAGAACGTACTGCCGAGCTTTTTGATGAGGAAGGATTCCTGCAAACCGGAGATATTGGAGAGATGCTTCCAAATGGAACCATTCGAATTATCGATAGAAAGAAGCACATTTTCAAGTTGGCACAAGGAGAATACGTGGCACCGGAGAAGATTGAGCAGGTCTATATCAGAACACCAGTTGCTCAACAGGTTTATGTCGATGGAGATAGTTTGGAGAGGTACGGTAGGGCGCGTTTGCCAGCTAGGTCATTAAAACTTTGATTGAACACTACTGTAGGTCTTGTCAAATTCAAAATTTTGGTGGTGTTCTGAAAATGTTCTGAAAAATGAAACAAATTATATTTTCTTTAATTTCGAGGGCTTTTTTCCAGATGGCTCATCGCCGTGGTAGTCCCAGAGCCTGATGTGATTATGGAGTGGAATGAGAAGCAAGGAGCTGGTTCAAGAACGATCGAAGAAATCTGCCAGGATGAAAAAGCAAAAGAATTTGTGCTCAGTGAGCTGCATGCAATTGGAAAAGCCAACAAATTGAATTCTATTGAACAGGTATGAACATGGATTTATTTTGATTTGAAGAAAAGTTGTTAAAGGTGGGGGGACATGAAGAAAATAAATTTCTCGAAATTCCGTTTACTTACGCCCCTCGAGGAGTTGAACTTGTGGAGGCGAGGATTGCGGGTGCGGCGCCGCTACCGGCTGAGCTACGCGGGCAGAGGAAAAGCGGCTTCCCGATTGCATACATAAAGGCGAGGACGACAGCTGTACGCAGAGTGACATTTAGCGTTGTACACCGTTACGGTAGAATGCATACTCTGGCCCCAAAAATCCCTCGTAAAATCTCCTGTCCCCCCACCTTTAAAACTCTGAACTTTATAGAACGAAACATATTGGGGCGCCTGATGATCGATGGTCTACATAAGCGCGGCGCGATTTCGTCCCCCGAACTGTCCCCCGAAATTTTTGCTGCCTCGCCTCCTTTAAAACAATTTTTTCAGGTCAAAAAAGTTATTCTAACCTCTGACGCCTTCACTGTGGAAAATGGACTTTTGACACCAACTCTAAAAGCAAAACGACCACAACTGAGGCTGAAATATAAGGATGGAATGGCTAAAGTTTATAAACAATTCCCGAATTTATAACTTTTTTAAAATAACTGTTTTATTGTTTTTAGTCTTTGTATATGGTAGTGTTTGCTATTTTAACAATATTACAAGAAAATAAAGTTTTGAAAAATCTTAAGATAATTCTTTAAAAACCAAAATATACAAATATACAGAAAACAAGCGGCAAGAGATGATATTCACAATTAAAAGAAGAGGTAATTGGCAAATTCGTATAAACTCCATTATCAACACTATCTAAATTGAAACACCTACTCCCATAAAAATGTAAATCACAACGTGGATCCATATCAATCGTGTCAAGACCCATTGGATTACGGTAGTCAGTGGGAACGAATGGGTGACGACAACACTCGAGGAGAGTGTTATTCTGGAGTTGAGCACTTGAAATAGTTCCCAATCCACGTGGCGATGAGAAAATCACCGAATGGCTCATCTGAAGCGTTTCCGAGATTTCGAAAAGGGGTTGTGTAGATTCTAGGAAACAATTTTGGATGATTAGATTTTGGATTTTAGAATTTCGAGTAGATTGGGATGGGATATGAGAAAGTCTAGAGAAATGAAGGTATAACGTGGAAATTTGAAGGTTAGAGAGACCAAAAGGACCAATAAGGTCAACTTTGGAATTTGAGATTTCCCAGGATTGAGGGGTGACTACTGTCGAATGATCGTACCGTTCCTGACGCATCAGAGATACTGTAGAATGGAAAATCTTGAAAACTTTCAGAGATCTGGGTAGTTCCAAGACAACAAGTTTGGAAGTTCGAAAAATATAAATTTGTGAAAATTCGGCTTTCTGTTGATCAAGTGTAAGGTGTTCACAATCTCCAAGAACAACTATTGAAATATTCGCGTCAATTGGGAATCTCGAAGGAATCGATGAAGTGGAAGATGTGCATGCGCAATCAGCAAGAAGGCTCGATATCCGACATGTGATTCCGTGATCTTCGATGGTGATAGATCGGGGTTCCACGCATGGTGACTGACTTGGAGGACGGCATCGATTATTGGAAATTTGATAAAGGAGTGGGGAATGTTTGGGAGAGTTAAGAAGGAATGAGTTGGTGGAACAATCAGAGGGTGAGCAGTCAATGGTGTTGTTGGCAAGGATGAAGGATGTTGGATGGGAAAAGGGGGAGAGCAATGATGGAGATGGCGTGGAGGTGGTTAGGTCGTTGGCGGTGACCGAGAGAGTCGAGATCTGAAAGTTTGCCAAGTTTTAATGAGTTTGGCTGTGAATATGTCACATTCATTGGCTAGGATAAAGAGGGATCTCAGGTCGGTGAGCTCAACGAACGATTTGAATAATCAACGACTACCTATTCAGTTTTATCTACATCTCTTACTACGTTTTCCATTTATCTCTTTGATTTTTTATTTCAAGGCTCACCTGATTATCCCCATAAAACGCTTCAGAATCCATCATGGTTATTCTATTCCCATCAACTTCAATCTCTCCAAAACTCGAATCTTTGAATACATTTTTTTCAATATTTTCTATCTTCGAATTCATTATTCTCATCTTTGAAATAGTCGAACTCTGAATCCATTCCTTTTCGATTATCTCTATTTCCATTCCATTGAAATCCAAAGTTTTAATAGTTGATTTATGAATACTGGACTCATTGAAAACTTCGATCTTTGATCCTTCAAATCCTATTTTTTGGATTTTCGATTTTTCAATTGCCTTCGATTTGAAAGATGTGATCTTGGAGTGATCGAATTGTAGAATGGATAATGTGTAGTTGGTGAAAGAGTACGAATCCACAGATCCAATTGAACAATTTGAGAAGATTACAGAATTTAGAGAAGCAGAAAGCGAAGGTTCTGGACGGAACACTGGAGTGTCGATGTCCTGAAAAATTTGATGTACATAATTTTCTGGAAATTCCCAGTTTTCAGATTTTCCTTACCCTTGAAACTGGACCAATCCTTTGAATATTTGAACTGGAAACTTCTAGAACATTACAACCCAACTTGTATGGACTCAGAATATTGAAGTTGGAAGAATGGATGAGGCATCTGGAAAAAAAGAATTCAAATTCCCGCCCAATTTTTAACTAACCTCTCAATAGTTTTCTGCTCTTCATTGAGCTCAATAACATTCTCCTCCTGTCTTGGTATTAAAAAAATCGTGGAATTTTTGAAAATGGTACTCTCAGAATTCAAGTTCAGAAGAAAAGTATCATGAGCAGATTCTACAGTAATCCCATCAAATATTAATTCATCCACTTGACTCTCAGAAAACGCTTCTGATTCTATCATTCCGATTTCAACGGAATCTTTGAAATATAAATGATCGATTTGATACATTTTTGAGAAAGCCTTTCGTTCGATTCGTCCAATTTTTGATTGATGGAAATAAATATAATCAATGTTGGTCAAATAGTGAAAAGCTTCCATTGCAATGACGTCGATCTGTGATTTGCGGATCCTGGAAATTCAAAGTATCAGAATATGATTTTTGAAATTCTGAACTGCAAATTCTTTCAGGAATTTTCAAAAACGTATAAAATCCTGTACTAGAAAGGCCCTTTTAATAGAAGGGCCCCCATAATAGAAAAGCCCTCTATGAAAATGGACCGCTCTTCAAAATGTGTTTTGAAATCAGAAAATTTCCGTACTTTTTCAGTGGAAAATATTCCGCGAACTCCAGAATTTAATAGAAATTTGTTGAAACTCTATTTTTCGATAAAAATTTTGATAAATTTTGGTGAAATTGGTAGATTTTCATGAATTTTGAACGAAACTTCGTCGAATTTTTCGTTGCAAATTTTCGGAAAAAACTGGCCGGAAAAACAGAAGGGCCCCCCGGAGATACCTTGGAACAATAGAAATACCGGCCCTTTTTTATACAGGTTTTGCGGTATTTTCGAAAATAATCATATCTTACCAAAAATGATCAATATGTGATAATCCGGCAAACGCGACTGGTGCCAAAGATGGTATGGTGACCTGAGAAATATAAATTTGATTTTTCTAAAAGCTTCTACATGAGAGCCATAAGATTTTTGACCTACTTGTTTCAATTTTAATCTTTTGTGAAAACAAAATTTTGTTTCTATTTTTAACATTTACTTTTTTGCTTCTATCTGTTTTTTTTCTAGAAAATCAGCTGAGCTACACTGTCTTAAACTCCTGAGAACCTTCCTCCTTTAACACATTCTTTTTTTTTTGAAAATTTAAAATTGTCTGTTTTTTTAAATAGTTGATTGATCACTTAACCAGTTGCGCTCTTTTTTGTCCCTTTAAGATTTTCAATTTACTCGGTTTTCCCCCCAAAAGTTTACTTTTTGCCACTTTTGTGTTCTCCGAATTCTACCAATTCGGTGCACAAATATTACATCTCTCGGCAAAAATTTTCAATTTAGGTACTAGAAATAGAAAACCTGAGAGAATTCGCTTTTTTAGTTTTGTTCTATTTTTTGAAACATAAATATCTCGCCTAGGATTACTGTAGATACGGATATGTGGATGAAAATCTATAGATCTTGGGGATTACTGTAGCTACAGCCATCTGACAGTAGGCTCTGATTGACTTTCTATTACGTTCTGTAGATTTCGCAATTCCTAATTTTCTTAACAAAAAACACTTTTTTTTTGGATGATTCATCTAGAAGAATCATCATCATTTCTGTATGTTTTGTTTCTTTTTTTTTTGTTATTTCCGTCAGTTTTCTCTGGTTTCTGTATTGTTTTTTTTCGTATGGTTCTAGGAAAAATAATTTTGAACCTATTTTTAGCTATTTATTGAGATGAGGATCATTAGAAATTCAAATTTCAGATGTCCCAGGGAATTCTGAAATTTCCAATTTTTCTAGAACATTTTCTCATTTCCAACTCTCTATGTGAACGTACTTTTAATAGTCGGGACACATACATCTTTTCCGAGAGAGAAAACCAGTTGTACTTTTTTATTTTCTCTAATCACCCTCCTCGATTCTCACACTCTCTAGCGTCTTTTTCGAATGGTAATAGGTGTGGATGGAAGGAGAGAGAGAGAGAGAGAGAGAGAGAGAGAGAGAGAGAGAGAGAGGGAGAGAGAGAGAGAGAGAGAGAAATTCTATACAGCTAACTGTTCAGTAGGAAGAAATAGAATTGGAATCAAATGTGTCTGTGTCACTTTTTGTTTTTTCTGGAATCGTTTTTTTCACCTACATCATCAATTACCAACCGTCTCGGGCTTTGAAGAATGCCTTTGAAGGCGTGCGGTTCAAAGTATAGGCGGCCTGAAAATGCATTTATTAGGCCGCCAGTTTTTAGTTTATGGGAATTCTGGTAAATAGGAATTCTTGATTTTTTTAATTCCATCTTTTTTTCCGATTTTCCAATCTCTGGAGAAACTTTTGAAGCTTCCGATCTAATTGGACTGTTTGATTTTCCAAATGTTCAAATCTTAAATTTCGAAAACTTCAGATTTGAAAATTATTCCGAATTATTAGATTCTTACCAATTGCAATGAATGTTAATCGGTCCACCAGTACCACTCCCGAAAAGCTTCCATTTTGTACAGTAACCTGAAAAAGTTTATTTTTCCGGATTCAAATTTCGAAACTCAAAAAAAAAATATGTTTAAAATTTTTATTTTCCATGTAAGAAAGGCGCTATGATGCCGTGGCCTAGGTTTCTCACTGCGCGGGAATTCAAATCCTATTTTTTTCAGCGCCGTTTTTCGGGGATTTTGGATTTTTTTGAATTTTTTCGCAATAATATTTGGAAAATACATATTTTTTGAAACATTTTAAGGCAATAAAAATTTTTGATCGGAGTCCTCCTTTAAAATTGTTTCAAAATTCCTTAAAAATTCCAGAAATCTTCTTTCGCTAAGTTTATAAATAAATCCTCTCCCTACCTTATCACAAGTGTGCACGACAAGTGAAGTGATATATGTGCTTCCCAAAGAGGAAATGATCAACTCTGACTTCTCTGACGTCTCGCATCTGTAAATGCTCTCTCGATTGATTGTGTCTGTGTCTCGCTATCCCTTTCTATTCACAGTAGTCTCCTTTCTTTTTCCGTTTTCCGTTCGGGTGGCTTGTAATCCCTAAATACGTACAAGCACCATAATGACTCCTCACAAGACACATATACAATAGTGTTTGTTTCTGTTTTATGATTGTTGATGAATAGTGGACTAGAAGTTGGTTTTCAAGATTTCGTGGCCACAAAAATCAAATTTTCCAAAAATTTTGGTCTAGAGGTACTGTAGTTACTACTGTAAGAGTTACACTGTAGGTAACTTTATGAAATTTTCCAAGTTCTTTAAAAATTGAAAACTTTGAAGTTTTACTTTTACTTCTATTTGTATTTAATTTCTTGCTAATCGTTTTCCCCGATTTTTTGAATTTCCGTGTATTCTAGGTTCTCAGGTAACACACCCAACACCTAAAATTAATACACCACATTCCACGCGCAATTTTTGAAAAAAAAATTTCCAGCTCATCACGTTCTATTGAAATGTCGCCTCATCAGCCAACTAGATGCTTTTTGTCCCACTTTCTGAAATTTCCGTTTTGAGCTCTCCGAATTGATCCTTAATTGCCAGAAAATCTGCGTTATTTTTTTAATTCAAAAGTTAATTTTCTCGGTCACTATCTCCTTTTTCATCTTTTTCTTTCTTTTTCTTCCATTCCTCTCAACAACTTCTTAGAAAACGAACCACTCGACTTGTCCCTCCCCAGCTGTCCATCATTTTTTGAGTCGCCGCTCAAGGTCGAACGAGAGACTGGGTGGCGCCCAAGAGACGCAGGCAATCGTATCGAGGCAGGGCGCACTTGCTTTTCGCTGAGGATTTCGCCGCGAATTTTGTGATTCGAATGAGAGAATGTTCTTGAGATTCTCGAGAGGCGGAAAACAAGGAAAACAGTTTTTTTTCTTTTTTCGGTGACAAATCGAGATTCCTTGTGTTCATTTTTCTGTTTGAAACCACCCACTGTGCCTATTTCTTCCTAAATTTCTGATTTTTTTGAATTTTGAAAAATTTTGACTTCAAAAAGGAAACTTTTTCTCAAACGAAGCTTTCAAAATTTATTTTTTTTCGGCGAAAATCTATTTCCTTTCACTATTTCGGCTGATCTCGTTCGAAAATACAGTAAAACCTGTAAAAGAATGGCCCCCACACTGCCAAGTTTGTGCTCAATTATCGCGGTTCCTATAAGAGATATACAAAATGTGTCAACTGATAAAATGTTTGTCATAATATGATCAACAATTTATCAGCTGACAACTTTTTTAAACCTTTCACAGGAATCGAGATAAATTGACCGAAAGTTGAAATTTAGAGGGCTCTTCTATTACAGGTATTACGGTAGGAATTTTCATCAATTTTGTCCAAAGAACCCATTTTACGCATTTTCTCTCTAGTTCGAAATCAATTTCAAAATTCATGAGTCATTTTCAAAAAATTGCTTTTTGAGATTTTTAAATCGATATTTCTACCTATTTTCTTAACTTTTTACTGAAAGTTTTCTCTTTTTAAAGAAATCTGTCTTTTATTTTCACTTCGTCTTATAATATTCCTCCTCCCATTTCTCTCGTTTCCTACCAACACCTTGAGTAAATACACAAATTTACCCCCATCGCAAATAATTTTTTGGGGCAATTTCAATTTTGTTTTTTTTTCCAAAAAATGTGTTTAGGGCCATATTTTACCTATAGGAAAGGCAAAAGTTCAACTTTTATGTGAAAAAAATAATGGGCTACAGCAGTAAAATAACTTCGACCGGTTTTTGAATTATTATTCACATTCTTCATGGATTCTGTGAAAAATCGGTTGATCTCCATACTTGCAAAATCAGGGCCTGGCCCGCGGTCCGGGCCGGGCCCTGAAAATTCTGAAAAAAAACCCGGCCCGTTGCAAGTATGTTGGTCTCTTCACCTGAAAAATGTTCCTGGTGACCGAAAAAATCCATTCTGGGAAGTCAGACTGGCCTAGAAACCTTAACAGTTAGGCCAGGCCTTATCAATGGTCTAGAATCCTTTTGCAGGATGCCTTCCTAAAACTTTTGATGGCCTAGGAATCTTGAAAGTTAGGCTACTCAAATGTCTCTTTTAAAAACTTATATGTTGTCTCTCTCATGACCCCCAAACCTATCCATGATTAAAGGGTATCTCTCCTCATATGGCCTGGAGGTTATTATGGTGACTGAATGTCCCAAACCGAACGGACACGGACAAAAAAATTAATAAGCACCAAGCGAGCGAGAGGACAGGAAGGACATCTGTCGTGTGTATCTCTCTTTTCCCGCTTTTTCGTGTAATTAGCTTGAGAACCACCCCTAGAGAGGTACGGATTAGGCTTATTTTGCAGTTGTGCTCATTTTCTGTCCAAAATTTGAAATCTTTTGGTCCCTAGAATTTAGTACTATACAGTTTCTAGAAGTTTCTAGTTGATTGAATCGTGCCCCGCCGGGTCATCATCGCTCTTTTTCTCTCTTCATTCGATGAATCATCTCGAATGTTTATACACGAAAAATATATCAATTTTTACACACTTTTCGTATCATATTTTTTGTGTTCGAGAGCTTTCAGACGATGCCATCACCATCGTTTGCCCCCATGATTGTCCAATATTTGACCAGTACCTGTGATGACACCCTCTTCTCCAAAAAAGATGGGCGGTCTACGTATTAACTGAAGGTTGTATTATATGGACACCATATATAGATCGAATTACAACCCCCTTTATGCGCTATGAATTTTTGATTTTATGCAAATTTTTTTCTGCTGGCCATCGTCGTTGTTGAAACTAGAAGAGAATATGGGCGGAATGTGGTTGTTTCGATTTTCTTATTGCTTGATTTGAATATAAGAGATAATATGGTTTTTAAACCTTTTTTCTCTGGCAGCTTCTAGAGAAATGACCTAGAAATTCAGTTAGCGGATTTCTAGGCCATGGTTCAAAATTTGTCATTTCAATGCTATATTTTGGAGATAAGACACACCCCCACAGTTTTGCTTTTAGTATCAAAATTTTATATGTTTGGCAGTGAGCTGTGTTATCACTACTAAACCTATGACACCTTCTCCTCCCATCCACCTGTAGGAAGTGGACATTCACTTTTTTGCTTCATTTCCACCTTTCCATCTCTCCCTCTCTCTCTCTTTGTTTGCTTTGTCTTTTCGGGCAATAGCGGGCCAGCAGCAACAACGAGCACTGGTGGAAAATGGCTCTTTTTCGTTTTTGGTTGCAGTGTTTTTTTCTCGTTACGTTCGTTCCCCTGACTCACGAGCATGCTATACTGTTTCATGGCAAATGCATTGTCTGGGGCACGTCGTTAGGGAATTGATAGGATGGTAGAAGACGAATAGGAGAACGAGTAGCAGACGTTTAGATGGAGAAAGCATTTCTGAAAAATTTGGAAAGTTGTGTACTGTTTCCCGTGTTAGTGGTCTATGTGGGGTCTAGTCCAAGTAGATAGATGGGCTCGTCTAGAAATCTATTGGACACTTCAGATACCCTGTGGCCTAGTCCAATGTTGGCTTGAATTGTCTCCACATGGCTGATTAGCCTAATGCTCCTGACAGTGAGTTATAAAAAGAATAAGCTTCGTCCAATTGAGATCAGTATCCCCTCCAATTTATCCAGTTCATCTTATAGACACTCAGTTCAGGCTCCTCGATTTAGTCCAGTTCATTTGATTCTATCTTATCGTACCTAGAGTCATCCTCAATCTTATCTACATTGGTATACTATGGCTATTCGAGTTATTCTTTCATTTCTCATCCGTATGATTTCTAGCTAGCTTGGCTCATCCCCTAATGAATCTCTCAGCTGTTTGAAACAGCCTGTTCCGATTATTAGAGGTGATTGGATTATGATCCCGGCTCTCAATCTCTTATCACCTCCCACCGGCTGACCACTAAATCTACAGTGCACCACCTCAATATTCATTTTTTCGGCTCTCCGTTTTTCGGCAGCTACCTGATCAGTTGCGTGATTGATTACACAATCTAACTGTCTGATGTTCTCGATATTCCATACCCCATCTCCAGTCAAATTTCCGTGTATTTGAACAACACAGAAAATTGAGAGACACGAAAAATGGGAATAGAAAAAGAGACTGTGTGTAACTCTAGCCTAATCAAACGATACATAGCAACATCGAAAATGCACACACTCACACACTTTTCTCACTTTCACGCATTGAGAGATTCTAGGATTCTAGATGACCTAGAAAACATAGCTCACCTGATAGTTCAACCACTGGTCTTCCTTATCCTTGGCTCGAGAATCTTCATAGCACGAAAATGACGTTCTTCTGGAAAAGAGGCTCTATTTCGATATTCCAAAATACCCGGAAAATAAAGGGGGATCTCTATTTATATTAGGACATACTACTAGTACGAGTCATCTTCTAATTTGTGCATGATGAGGGAAAATTGAAAAAAGGGATATAGGCAGACAGCAGAAATGAACACAATAGCTCTCTGACATTTCACCATGGTGTCCAGAAAAGGGAAAAAAAGAGAATGCGAACATTTTTATGGATGTCTCCTTCTTCCTTCCCTTTTTCAACCTGGACAATGGAAATGAGCAAAAAGTGTTGTTTTCGCTGAAAATTTCTGAGGAGCAAAAAGTTAGGTCGTCTCCAAGTGTAGCAAAATGAATGGAGACTTCAAAAGTAGGGTGGTGTGCCTTCAGAAGAAGTACCGGAAGATCTCGTTAACTCGTTGTGCTCTGACCCATTCATGTGGCTTCAAGTACCGGCGTCTAAGTAGTTCATCTAATTTCGGAGGTCCCGCCGCCTTGAAATTTGAAAGTTGGAGAGAGACTAAAAGGGATGAAAAGTTGTGTTAGAGATGTGTCAAAAAGGTTGTGTGTTGCGTAATGCACTTTGTCCCATCCTTCTTTTTATTTTGGGTCCTTCAAAGAGGACGTCGCCTCCTGACGTTTCCTTTTGATTCGTTTTGATTAGGACACGGAGGAACAAGAGGAACGCGTATTCTGAAGATTTGAGAAAGAAGGGATTTCGTGAAAGGGGTCTGAAGATTGAGGGAGTGGATGAAAGACAATGGACATGGCAACCTGAAACTGGGACGGTCTGCTCAAGTATGGTCTCATGAAGAATTTACGATTCTCTAATAATCGTTCTTTGAATAAGTCCTTCCGGATTTGTGATCCAACATGGCTCTTCTAGATTTAGAGTCCTAAAATGGAAGTCTCTGGAATTTTGCATGTTTTTCATCTGTTATTATTAGCAACCGCCGAAAACACGCTTGGTAAAGGTGCTAATTCGGTTAACCAGGTTTACACACCTGCTGGAGAAATTGTACGATTTTCTGCTCTCGAAATTCTAATGTTCCCATTTTTGGAACGATTCAGGCACTATCTGAAATAGAAATGATTTTTAAAGACTATTAGTTGTTGCCATTTCGATTTCTGCTGATAGCCATGTGATAGCGTTAGTCACAGACTCCGCCCACTTGGTTTCCTAATGACTCATAAATGGGGGAAAAACTGAAACACAACGAACACAAAAACGATTTCCCCTTACTTTCCTCTGCCTCAAGTGGTACCTTCATTTATTCGAAAAAAGTAGAGAACCAATAGCACTCGACTCTCTCTCTCTCTCTACCCATTGATTTCCGGTTCTTCTTCTCCTCGCTCCTTTTTTGGGGTAGTTCAGTTCGTTTGTCTTTTGTGTTGGCAAAAATGTCAATTAATTTACCAGTGACACAATTCTCTTTCTGTCTTTTTTCTCTCGAACAGTTTTGTGGTGTCGTCTGCGTCTTTCTTCTTGGTATAATTGACTTATCAATTTTTATCACTTCCCCACGGTTTTTATCACTAGGTATGGTCATCATCAATGCCGTCCTAGTCGTCACCCTTTTCAAAACGCCACGTTGTCTCTTTTTGGGTTCTTGGCAGAGTTTTTTTGGGAATTGGCTTATTCGGGCTAGAAGTGGCTGACAGTCACTCATCAAGTTCTCTAGGTTGATTTCAATTCAAGTTGTTTTTGGGCTAGATGTGGCTAAAGGCTCTCAGGGTTGTGTTAATCATAAATAAAGTTTTCAATTCATTTTTTAGCTCTACAGATTTTTCCCTCTCACTACCAGATCCACAAAAATAGAACCCTCTGTTACGTTTTTTCAATTAGATGACGTTATATATGGCTCCATATAACAAGATTCTAAGATTATACCCTTCGGATAGTGATCTCCACCATATGTCCTTTCTCTCTTGCTCATTTTCTTATTCCATCCCCCCTCCTTTGCCGCACAATTGAATTCACAATTGTTTTGGCTTGACTGACTGGTTAGCTTTCTCTTATTGCGAAGGGGGACAATGACTAAATTGGGTTGCTCAGCGTCTCTCAGACTCTCTAGACGTTCCGCGCGCTTTTCGCGGATTCATTAGAGGCGTTCGATTGCTGAGAGAGGAAGCTTAAGACTTCAGAAGACTTGAGCACCACCAGAAGGACGAGGAGGGAATTAGGCCGCCCTTCTGGTCAGTTAAGCTATGTGCAATTTATATGGCTCTCTCTCTCTCTCTGGAGCTCCACTCTTCCTCATTTGCACTCGTTTGTTGTTGTTGTGTTGGTCAGTTTGGGACTCTTCTGGAGGCAAACTGACTCATCTTTCTTCTAAGCCCCCTCTGAGTAGAAGTTGCTCCCGAGATTTGGCGAGAGAAAATTTGATGTCAAATTTCGCGATTTGGTATCATTTTTCTCTCTTTGGATATTCCCCTTCGATTGCTCAGCATTGGCTCGGCTCATGCATACAAAGTAGCCCGCTGGAGCTCCTTATATCAAGATTTTTTGATGAATGGAGGTTTCTGCTGAAGCAGAAATGTCAGTGGAATGAGTAATAGCTAGGGTTGGTCGGATTCTTTTATTTCGTACTATAGCTAGATTTGGAATCTAAAAACACTACATTGAAAAATTCAAGAAATTCCGGACATTTTTTAACTTTTGATCTACCAGCATTATACAAATTTTTGTCTCCACTTCACCCGCCACTTTTTTTTACACACATTCACTTTTCACTTTTTTTTTTCTCGCGCCCATTCATTTGAAATGTTCATGAATTGTTTCTTTTTTCTCTCTCTCTCTCTCTCTCTCTCTCTCTCTCTCTTTTCAATTCATTCTCCAATTGAACAAAAAAATAATGCGTTGTTTTCTTTTTTCTCTATATCTCCCACTCTCTCTGAATCCCTTTTTCTTCCACTTTCGAAATCCATTCTCTCTCTCTCTCTCTCTCTCTATCCTTTTAGTTTTTAGTCGTTTTTTTGTGTTTCGCCCAACAAAAAAGATCCTTCAGAAATCTCCCAGATTCTTGATCGGATCACTAGCAGATGTGTGTAAACGTTTTTCAAACTTTTTTTGTAGTTTGTAGAGCCCCAAAATCTTAATAAAGCTCCCTTTTTTAAATAGTCGAAATGAGTAAAAAAATTGGAAGCCAGATGACCACTCTGGTCCCCATTTTATTGAATTATATATTTTTTTTTTCGCCGGATTTTTCTAGATTTTATAGCTTCCACAATTGTCTTTTTTGAACCGAAAATCGAAAGAATTTTATGTTTTTGATTTAAACAATTTTTCGAAAAAAAAGAGACGCAGGCGGGAAAAATGGGCGGAGCTTATGCAGAAATTAGTCATATCTGCTGATCAGTTTTTGATCAGCTAAATGGTCAAAACAATCTTGGAAATTTCGAAAAAGCTAGGAATCATGAGGATGACGGACCAGAATAATATCCCAAAAAATTCCATATGGATGCAGTCCTCATTTTCTTTTTCACGTCATCACCATGATCCCTAGCTTTTTCTCGAAATTTCAAAATTTCCAGGCTTGTTTTGACCGTTTAGTTGATCAAAAACTGATCAGCAGATATGACTAATTTCTGCATAAGCCCCGCCCAATTTTCCAGCACTCACCGCCTGCGTCTCTCCATCCCTTGCTCTCTCGCTCGTCTCCCGCCCCCACTGACAATAATATCATTCGAGACCATTTTCTTTTCATTGTTTCCGCTCTTCAATTGTCTCTTTTTTCATAGTTGCAAGCGGGCTGGTCCGGGCAGGTGGCGGGCCGGCTGATAACTTTTCCCTAGAACGAGATATTCAGATTATTTTGGTACCAAATGATAGATCACCAAAACCATCTGAATATCTTGTTCTAGGGACAAGTTATCAGCCGGCCCACTTCCAATATGCAAAAATCTATACGGATCCAGACTTCATTTTGTTTGCCACATCATCACGGTCCCTAGCTTTTTCGAAATTTCAAAATTTCCCGTCTTGTTTTGACAGTTTAGCTGATCAAAAACTGATCAGCAGATATGACTAATTTCTGCATAGGCGCCGCCCATTTTTCCAGCATTCACCGCCTGCGTCTCTCCATCCATTGCTCTCTCGCTCTCCTCCCGCCTCCACTGACAATAATATCATTCGAGACCATTTTCTTGTCATTGTTTCCGCTCTTCCTCTCGAGCCGTTTTTCAAAAATTTCCTCTTTCAGACGCTGCAGATATAAATACATATACACAGACAGACGACGATGGCTTGGAGATTTGCAGCGTCAAAATTCAAAAATACCACGCCGAAGCTTCCGAAGAAGGAGGTAAGAGAGACACTTTTTGAATCGTTTTCGCATGTTTCTAGCTACTATTATTTCAAAACTGACCGACAAACGTTTCTATTAATCATTTTTATCACTTCTAACTGGCTGGCGTACCTTTGACGCGCCCTTTGCATGTCCCTTTTCACCCTATGTGTCGCTTCACTCTTTGCAAATGTCCGTTTTTCTCTTTGGTTTGCTTTTCCAGAACGGTGAAGAAGACGTCGTCGGTCAGATGATGTATGTAGATGATCAGCATGATGATGGTAACAGTCATCTTCGCCACGTGGCAGGAGGTCAGAACCTCGAGAATTCCGATGTCGATGATAAAGAGACTCATGTGGTGACGTGCAAACTGAAAATCCACACGGTCCGTTTTTTTTTAAAGTTTTTGCATCTTCCCGCGCCTTGTCCATTGTCCCATGTCCTCCATTTTTTGTTGCATTACCCGCTTTGCACCCGGAAATTTTAGTTTTTTTTTCTGAGAAATGACAAAAATAGCTGAAATTAGCCGTAGTTTCCTTTTGGATTCCTAGCCCATACATCCCTATTATTTACAGGACACAATCTTCGACTTGCCCGTCGGTAACCTCTCTTGTACAAATGACGGAATTCATGCGTCCGCAGACTTTCTGGCGTTTCACATTGAGGGCGAAGGCGGCAAGCTTGGAGTTTTGCCGATTGGAGCCAAAGGGCGGCGGACTCGAAACGATATTTGGATCATTGCGGCTCATGGGGGTAAGTTTTGAATGGTTTCTGGGGGATTCTAGAGGCAATATTGGCTCCTGGACGTTTCGGAACCACGACGTTTCACAACCACCTCGGGTTCTGAAACGTCTAGGAGCCGCATTATTTAGGGTTTGAAATGGTTTTGATAGGTTTGACATCATCTACAAAACGCAAAAACTTCATCGCTCGAATTTTCAGAGCAAGTTTCGGATTTCGGATTCATGACGTACGCTGATCAACTCCTCGCCACATGCAGTCGTGATGAGCCAGTGAAGATTTGGAAGCTCTCGAGAGACTCTTCTCCTCAGCTGGCCACAGAAGTAAACGTTGGAGCTGGTGTCGTCACTGAGTGCCTCAAGGCCCACTCGACAGCCGACAATCTTCTGGCTGTTGGATCGCATAACTCTGCCTACATCACGGATATCTCTACGAAACGGGTAGCTATTGAGTTGACGGGCATCACTGATAAGGTTCAAGCCATGGGTTGGAGTGAAGACGGACGTCTTCTGGCTGTCAGTGGAGATAAGGGACGACAGATTGTTGTGTACGATCCACGTGCCAATACGGTACCGATTCAGACGCTGGAGGGACACGGCGGAATGGGACGAGAGGCGAGAGTGTTGTTCGCTGGGAATCGATTGATCAGCACTGGATTCACGACGGTAAGGATGGGTGGGAAAAGAATTCTGAAAGGTTCTAGGAAGCTTCAGAAGAAAAAAGACACAATTTTCTCTAACGATTTCCACAAATCTCAATTTTTCTAGAAACGAATCCAAGAAGTCCGTGCTTACGATACTGGAAAATGGGGATCGCCAATACACACTCAGGAATTCGTCTCGACCACCGGAGTCCTCATCCCCCACTATGATCCGGACACTAAGCTTGTCTTCCTTTCTGGTAAAGGAACCAACAAACTGTTCATGCTAGAACTCCAAGATCGGCAACCATATCTCTCTCACGTCTTTGAGCTCACCCTCCCAGAACAAACGCTCGGAGCAACTGTTGGATCGAAGCGACGTGTCCACGTTATGGACGGAGAAGTGGACACTTACTACCAGCTCACCAAAAACTCGATTGTCCCAACACCATGCATTGTGCCACGACGGTCATACAGAGACTTCCATGCGGATTTGTTCCCAGAGACTCGTGGTTCGGAGCCAGGATGCTCTGCTAGTGAGTGGCTCAGTGGAACAAATGCTGCTCCACCAAAGACTAGCCTTGCTCCATCAAGTTCTGCCTCTCCACCGCCACCAGAACCAATGCCACCTCAACAAGCAGCTGTTGCCCCTCCTCGGCCAATGTCGATCTCTTCGAATAATGTTCCGAATGGAAAGGATCATCATGTGCCAGCTCCACGGAAAGAGGAAGTTCGTGAATTGGACTATGGAGTCTATGAAAAGGAGAACGGTGCTGTTAGATCAACTGCCAAGACACCAAGTGCCGAGACGAACAGCACTCAAGGAAACACATCTCCTCTCACCACCAACTCACCAGATCCGATTACTGTAGTCAGTGCAGTCGGAGCACCGAAAGCCACATCACCACCAGTTACTGGATCCGCATCGACTCCATCTGTATCCACTCCACTCACTGTTGGACCAGCATACGGAGAGAAGCCAAAGGAAGCTCCGGTCAATTTCCGGAAGCCAATTGGAGCATCGAACCGAGTCCCACTCTCGCAGAGAGTTCGTCCGAAGTCTTGTGTCGTTGGACAGATCACATCGAAATTCCGCCACGTGGATGGACAACAAGGAACGAAGTCTGGTCATGTGTTCTCGAATCTTCGCAATGTGAATACTCGTCTGCCTCCAGAATCTAACGGAGTTTGTTGCTCGAATAAGTACGCAGCGGTGCCATTGGCTGGACTTGGAGTTGTTGGAATCTATGATGTTGATGCCCCTGGAAAGCTTCCCGATGGAGTTATGGATGGCATTTTCAATAAGGCGACTGTCACTGATCTTCAATGGAATCCATTCGATGAGTCGCAACTTGCAGTGGGAACGGATTGTGGACAGATCAATTTGTGGCGTTTCTCGGAATCAGATGGACCACGAAATGAGATGGAGCCGGAGAAACAGATCAAGATTTGCGGAGAGAAAATTACATCGTTGAGATGGCATCCATTGGCTGCTAATCTTATGGTTGTTGCACTTTCGAACAGTACCATTGAGTTGTGGGATGTTTCGGAAGGCAAACTGTACAGTCGATTCGTTCAACATCAATCTGGGATTCTTGGAATCGCTTGGTCGGCTGATGGGCGGAGAATCGCTTCTGTTGGAAAAGATGCAACACTCTTCGTCCATGAACCAGCCACTGCTGAGCAGAAAGTCTACGAACGGAAGTCAGTTGTCGAGTCGACCCGCGCGGCTCGTGTCCTCTTCGCCTGCGACGATCGCATTGTGATTGTGGTTGGAATGACGAAAAGCTCACAACGACAGGTTCAGATGTACGATGCGACTACGGTAGACCTCAGACACATCTACACACAAGTCATTGATTCGGCCACTCAACCACTCGTTCCACACTACGATTACGACTCGAATGTGTTGTTTTTGAGTGGAAAGGGAGATCGATTTGTGAACATGTTCGAAGTGATCTACGATTCGCCGTATCTCTTGCCGTTGGCTCCGTTTATGTCCCCAGTTGGAAGTCAAGGAATCGCTTTCCATCATAAGATTAAGTGAGTTTTTTTGTGAGAAAATGATCAATCGGAAGCCTAAAGACGTTTTTGAAAATTTAATTTTGAAACCAAAAAACTCCTAAATAAGAGAAAATTATCAAAGAAACTTTGAATATGGTCTTGAAAAATAGTTATCACTTCTGAAAATGAGAAAACTGCTCCGAGAAACATCTGAAACTGTTAAAAATCCTGCTCTTGCAGATGCAACGTGATGGCTGTGGAATTCCAAGTTTGCTGGCGCCTTTCCGACAAGAATCTCGAGCAAATTGTGTTCCGTGTGCCACGTATCAAGAAGGACGTCTTCCAGGATGACCTATTCCCAGATGCACTCGTCACTTGGGAGCCAGTCACCACGGCGGCTCGTTGGATGTCCGGACAGGAGTCGGCGCCAGTGTTCCGTTCGTTGAAACCTGATGGAGTGTTCTCGTCGAGTGAGTTGTTATGTTAGAGGCATCGTTAGAGGCAATGTCTTCAGAATCGTCTAGAGTCGTCTGTTACTATTTTTGGGTCTTCTAGATCTTTTGGAATACTCCAAAAAGTGCGAATTTCAATTCCAAAAACCTAATTTGAGTTCCAATTTTAGACTCTAAAATTTGATCCAAAAAATGTGAAAAAAATGGGCATTTTTAGAACCTAGAATTTTGTTCGAAAAATTAAAGATGAGCAATTCTTGCATTCTTGATATTCTACACATCTCTAAATCTTTCAATTTCCAGTCCCTCGTCCAATCGCCGCATCGGTCCGTCACTCTGAGATGCCGACGTCTTCTGCTGCCACGACGCCATCGTCATCTGCCACGCCTTCAACGGAAAAGCAGACGTCATCTACTCCATCACATCCGACGCCAATCGCACGAAACATGCAAAGCTGCGCCGTCGAGAGTGCTCACACGCCGGATCGTCAACAGGTGAGCAATCAGAATTCGATGGACGTGGAAGAAGAAGAAGGAGATTCTGAATATTTTACTGACGATCATCAGTCGTCTCAAGAGCTTCTGGTGGATCTAGGCTCAGATTCTGAGCAATGCCACGTGGCAGAGACACCGGTGCCCGCGGACAGAATCCGTATTCCAGCGTGTCTCTTGACACCGAATGAAAACGGGGAAGAGGAGGAGGAAGAGGATTATGATGTAAGAGGCCAATGGTCTTCTAGAATTATTTTATAACAAATTCAGGTTATTGAAACATATCTATAAATAATTTTGGCAATTTTGGTAAGATACTGTAACTCTGTGTCGGCCATCATATCACACCTCTGTAACGCAAAAGTTCCGAATTTTTTGGTTTTTTTGATTAAAATTTTTAATAGTTTCGGCTTTTTTCTACTTCTACTATAGGCTGAAATTACAATATGCTAAAAATTTTTTTTTGCATTTTTTTTTGGAATCAAAATGCAAGATTTTTTGGTTATGGCTTCTCCAATCCTCTTCCTTCGATTCTCTCGCCCTATCATTGTCCTTGTGCTGTTTTTTCCCTCGAAAATTTGGTTGTGAAAAGCGCTCTGAGGAGAATTTTCGATGAGAATTCTCAATGGAGCGTGCTTTCAACTTTAAAAAAACATTTAATTTCAATTTTTAGGTCGCTGCCGCCTGGTCGACTAAAATTGACCTGGACACTCGGCTCGAACAAGACCAAATGGAAGGAGTGGACGAAACGGAATGGAATCAATAGACTTCTTTCATATAATGTTTTTTTTCCAATTTTTTCACTGTCTCATGATATCCATTTCGCCTCTTATCACCCATATACACACACAATGCTCTCACGGTTCACTGTAAAAAATTGTTTCGTTTTTCCCTCGTCTCCTCCTCTATTTTGTCTTTTTTTCTATCAAATTTATTGATGCTTTATTCATATTTTCTCGGATAGTAGCACCCTTTTGTCTCCACTCTCTCTCTCTCCACTTCGTACCATGTTTCTCTATTTATAAGCTCCGCCCCCCGATTCCGGGGAGTTTTTAGTCGACGATTTTATTTTTTTTATAATTTTTTGGTGCCCGTATCAATCAAAAAAAAAAAATTGCGCTTGCTCTCTTCTCTCGTTTTTCCCCGTCACACACCCAAATCCCACCTAGTCTCCGCCCACTTTTTGAGCTCCCCGATGTGTTTTAGCATCTCTCTCCTCATATTAAAGGCCCCGCCCCCATCACTTTAATTGCAGCTTTCGTCTTTTTTGTATTTCCCCTGAAAAATGCCTCCATTTGTGTCCCCCACCCAAAAATCGCCTTCAACACAATACAAGTCACTCTATGTAAAAGTATGTTTCAATGAAATAAACCGTAGAGAATTGTAAATCACCGTTTGGGGATTTTTCTGGGATTGAATGACGAAAAAAGACATTTTTGCCGATTTAAAACTTTCAGACGAGAGCGGTTGCGTCGCTGTCGCAGTTCAAATCTGAATAAATTTGAAGCCGTGCTCTTATCCTCTCGGAACGAACTGAAGTTTTCCAACATGCGCCTTTAAACTCAACTACAGTTTCATTCAAAAAAATCAGCAAAAACAATAAAAATTAACAGAGAACAACAGAAATGCAAATTATGCTCAAAAACAACAATGAAATCCCTTAAATATTCAATGAACCAAATGATCAGCTTCTCTTAATAATATGGGTAAAAATCGCGAGGTCCGTAAGCATCGAAATCGAAAGGATCATCGTTATAGTCGTATTGATCACTTTCTTCGTCACTATTGTCACTATCATCGTCGTATTCGTCACTCTCCTCAAAAGAGCTTTCCGAATCATATTCATCCGATGAGTGAATTTCGTAAACTTTCGGTTCTAAGATGGAAATCCACTCCTTGCAGTTGTTATCGTATTCCGATTCCTTCATTTTAGAAGAAATCACCTTTAGACGGAAGAATTCAACAAAATGAAATATGATTGTTTCATCTAATCCACGCTCCAGAAGAATATGGCGATCTGAATTATTTGTACTAATTCTGATTCGTCTCTCGCTTTTCGATCTGAAACTTATGGTTTTTAGCTTTTTTTTTTGAAAATAATGTTCATTACACAATAGAATCGGTGAAATGCTCCAAGAACGCATCGAATGAGCCTTCTTTGTAGACAGAAGCTTGAAAAGTGAATCCTACTTTCGCATTTGTTTCGATCCACATCTAAAATCGTTAAAATTGTTTTAAAAGAGAATTTAATTCAGTTAGTTCAACCTTTGCCACTTTATGAAGGCTATCAATTTCTTTGTGGTTCTGGAGATGCCAATAGGGGACATTTTGAACCTGAAGAAAACGATTATTTTCATTATTCTCATAAATACTTAAAAACCGAGCTCTGCTAATACAGGTTTTACGGCAGATTTCGTCTAGCTAATAATGTATTACATTTGAGACTTCGAGAATTTCGTCAAATTGGTTGAACACTTTTCTATCGACATTGATCTTGATCGATTCGACACCATCCTCCATTTTCCGAAGAACAGAAGGGACCACATTATTCATTTCGCACTGCTCGATTTCGACGTCGGTATTAAATCCTTCATTATCAGTGAATAAATCTCCAAAAGAAAGCTTGAGATTTTTGAAAACTCCGACTTTCTTAATGTATTTCAAAAATCCAACAGCATCATTGATATTTTTTGGGCTTTTCAAGAAATTGTTATTTTTGTCACGGTTAAGCTTGAAAACGACATCTTCATCGTCTCCCCAAAATTCGCCGCATTGAAATTCAATTTTCTGTGAATCAACGAGCGACCTTTCTGCTTTCGCAGTGCATCGGAGCAACAATTTAGAAAGCATTGATAATTTAATGAACACTCATATATTCAATTGTATTTATAAATACCTCTCCTTGAATTCCATTTTTCCAATACATTCCAATTTGACTTCCGGTGGCATATCACACCAATTGGTGTCGTAAATTGGATTTTTCGATAATTTTTTGAATTTTTTAGTATTTGATAACATGCTGTAATGAGAAATTGAGAAAATCTTGGAGAAAAATGCAAAACAAGGGGAAAAACCAATTGAAAATAGTGTGAGCAAGAGTACTGTAGTTTAAAGGCGCATGCAAGAAAGGTTCGAGGATTTTTTGGACACGAAAAGGGAAACAATTTTATTTACCAAAGAAGATAGATTTGAACGTTTGAAACCTCTTTTTTTGCAGATTTTCTGCATCTACTGACCACTCTTTAGTCTTCTGTTTCAGATTTTTTATTTTCTTGGATCTCCATTTCAGTTCAGATAAACCCCGCCATGGTGACCGTACCACAGTCTATGAGAGCACAACAACTAGGAGGAAGAGAAAAAGTGGGAAGAACCATCTGGGAGGAAAAATGGGCGGAGCCTAATTTGCAACCCTGGCACGGTTTTGCCGCATGGTTTTTTCTTGACCAGGTACCAAATGGTAAAAATAAACCATGTGGCAAAACCGTGCCAGGGTTGCAAATCAAGCTCCGCCCCCGGCTCCGCCCATTTTTCCTCCCAGATGGTTCTTCCCACTTTTTGTTTTTCTCCCAGTTGGTGTGCTCTCCAGTCTATGTCTCTCGGCGAAAAAAGGAATGTCGTAAAGTTTGGTGTCATCTACGCAACCACCGACAGACGAAAATTGGCGCTAATCGCAAATTTTGAAACTTTTCTTTTTTCAGATTTCTTTCCAATTCAACTAACCGATAAAAAACGAGAATCTAACAACAAGCAACATTTCAGACTAACAAAAACCAGCAAACAATAAAAATAAGATTTTCAGAAAATGGGTCTGATCCAACGTCTTCCAGAAGACGTTGTGAATCGAATGGCGGCTGGAGAAGTGCTCGCAAGGCCATGTAATGCAATAAAAGAGCTTGTTGAAAACTCTCTAGACGCTGGTGCAACTGAAATAAAGGTTATGATGCAGAATGGAGGTTTGAAAACACTCCAAGTGTCGGATAATGGAAAAGGAATCGAACGAGAGGATTTTGAATTGGTTTGCGAGAGATTCGCCACTTCGAAACTACAAAAATTCGAAGATTTGATGCATATGAAGACGTACGGATTCAGAGGAGAAGCGTTAGCATCGCTAAGCCACGTGGCAAAAGTTAATATCGTTTCGAAACGGGCGGATGCAAAGTGCGCATACCAGGGCAATTTTTTAGGCGAGATTATGAAGCTAAATCGGTTGAAATTATGAATTATTCCAGATGGAAAACTTCTTGCACCCACAAAACCAGCCGCCGGTAAAAATGGAACATGTATCACCGCAACCGACCTATTTTATAATCTTCCAACACGAAGGAATAAGATGACAACCCATGGAGAAGAAGCCAAAATGGTCTACGACACATTGCTCAGATTCGCGATTCATCGACCGTAAGAAAACATTTTCTGGGAGAAACGTGGGCGGAGTCGGGGGCGGAGCTTAAATTGCGAGCTTCAAAAAATTGCGAAAATTCCGGGGAAGAAATTTTACGGGGAAACATTTTCTGGTAATGATGATATGACTCAACAAATCCACTAATCCGGTGAAGACATCTGGAAACAATTCGACGGTGTCTATAAAGCAGGACTCGCCAAGGGTGTTGGTGTCTCAAACTGGAATAATTCTCAAATTGAGAGAGCTTTGGCCCTAGGAGTAACTCCTGTTCATAACTCTCAAGTCGAGCTTCACTTGTATTTCCCACAACACGATCATGTGGATTTCTGCAAGAAGCATGGAGTCTCTGTAACTTCTTATTCCACTTTGGGAAGTCCTGGACGTGTGGAGCTTACTCTTCCAAATGGAATGTGAGTTATCGGAACCAAACCGCCTACTTTGAGGCAATGTATCTCATTTCTTGTTGGAGGTATCAAAAAGTGGTTAACTGCAAAACTGTTTATCATACTATCAAAAATGCTTT
>NC_013490.2:14284406-14298418 GCF_000004555.2 Caenorhabditis briggsae | reverse complement strand
TCGTGATAATGTGATAAAAACCGTGTCAGGGTTGCAATTTAAGCTCCGCCCCCGGACTCCGACCACTTTCCAGAAAAATGTTTTCCTGTAAAATTTCTCCCCCGGAAATTTTTTCCCGTAAAATTTTTTCCTGGAATTCACTTTCTTCAGAAAATTTTTACCCGTAAAATTTCTTTCCCGGAATTTTTGCAATTCTGCGTAGCTTGCAATCTAGGCTCCGCCCACTTTTCTCAATAAATTTTGTAAAAAATTTAAAAAAAACAAATGTGCTCTATTGTAAAATTCTGTATTTTCAGAGATGTGTCATTTGCACTCCATCAGAATCAGTCGAGTGATTTTCGAACAAAAGGCGACGGAAATTTTCGAGATGTTGTTTGTAATTTGTTAGGACGAGATGTGGCTGATGTAAGTGGATTTTAGTGGCCTAGAAATCCAAAATTTTGAAAAATTAGGCCATCGATGTCTTGAAAATTAAAAAAAAAGACAGAGAAAAAATTTTATATACGCTTTTAAAATGTCCAAGAATCGTATGGCATAGTTTTCCGAATTTCTAGTCCATCAAAACCAAATTTTGCAGACAGTGATCCCAATTTCACTGGATTCAAATCGTCTGAAATTCAAATTCACTGGGAAAATCTCGAAACCAATCGCATCGGCAACATCGAAAAATGCGCAAAATCGAAAAACGAGCCGATCGTTTTTTAGTGTTTTTATCAATGGACGAAGTGTGAGATGTGACATTTTAAAGCATCCGATTGATGATGTTTTACAGGTAAAAAACAGAATTTTCAATCAATTATCGATTTGTCTAGAATCGATCGCTTTGTGTTCAATTCTGTGCATTGCACCTGGAAATTGATGAAACCCGAATTGATGTCAACGTTCATCCGACGAAATCATCGGTGATTTTTCTGGAAAAAGAGGAAATTATTGAGGAAATTCGGGAATATTTTGAGAAATTCATTAACGATTTATTTGGACTTCCTGATAGAACAGAAGCTGTGAAAGAAAAAGAAAAAGAAGAAGAAGAAAATGAGGAGAATCTGAAATTCCAGTTTTCCCAAATTCCAATTCTAACAACCCAATCGATCAAATCAATTGAATCGTTTCGACGGGCATCCACCTCGAATAGTGAGAATGGTGACCTAGTTTTGGAGTTCTAGGCCATCGAAAATCCATTTTACAGGTTTCAAATTAAAATCCTCTGCTGATCCCAAAAAGCGTGTAGACCATATGGAAGTTCGAACAGACGCCAAAGAGAGGAAAATCGACGAATTCGTTGTTCGCGGTCCCATGAAACGGCCACGTGGCAACGATTCAGATGAAGAAGACGTTTTTGAGAATCTAGATGACGTGGAGATTCAGATGACACAGAATACTACAGAATTGGATGATGGTGTTTCGATGGTTTCTATGGCTAGTGGATTAGGGGGAGATCGACGAATGAATGAATCACAAGATTTAGGAGAGGATGAGGATTTGCTGGAAAATGGGGTAAGTGATAACCCTAGGTCTGAAATTCTGACAATTTCTGAAAAACTAAAAACCGAAAATTTTGAAATTTCAAAATTCCGAAAATCTGAAATTTTGAAAACCTGAAAATCGAAAATTCCGAAATTCTAAGAATCGAAAAATCTTAAAATTCTGACAATTCCTAAAATTGTGAAATTCTAAAAATCTAAAATTCTAAATTTTTTGAAATTCTGAGAATTCTAAAATTCCGAAAATCTGAAAATTCTGAAATTCTGAAATGCCAATAATCGAAAATTCTGAATCAGATTTTTCTTGCAGACAACCTATCGCGAGTTTGAGTTCGAATCTCTCGAAATTCTCCGCCATCAAATCGCTTCGTCTGCGTCTCTTTCTCTCCGCGAACTAATAAAGACCAGCACATTTGTGGGTTCGATTGATCCAGAAACGGTCCTTATTCAATTTGGAACTTCGCTATATATGCTCAAATTCTCTGAAATCCTCCGAGAATTTTTCTATCAAATTTCCATTCTCTCATTTGGCAATTATGGGTCATATCGGCTGGAAGAAGAGACTCCATTAATTATCGATATGCTCGAATTGATTGGGGAATTGAGTGAGACTGATGAGAATTATAAGGCGTTTTCGATATTTCGAGACCCAACTACACGAGAAGAGGCGGAGTTTTTGTTAGGTGAACACGTGGAACTACTGTATGACTATTTTGCAATCAAAATGGAATGGATGTGTTTAGAAGGAGAGAAAAGGAGGTAAGAGTTAGGCCAGGATTTGGTTTTCTAGGCCACTATGATTTACAGACTCCACATCACGGAAATCCCATCACTAGTACACCATTATGTTCCACAACTCGAGAAACTTCCATTTCTAGTCGCCTCGCTGATTTTGGATGTCGAATATGATGATGTGAGTTTTAGAGCGCACTTTCAAATGCCGGAAATTTTGAATTTCAGGAACAAAAATGTTTCCAATCGATTTGTCGTGCGATCGCTGAACTCTTCACACTTCACTCTCCATTTATTACGGCCGAGAAAAAAGTGTCGGCATTTTGTGGAACGCACTGGAAGCCACTAATCAAACAAGTCCTCATGCCACTTGTCAAACGAAAATTCATTCCGCCTGAGCATTTTAAAAGTGCCGATATTTTTGTGCAATTAGCTGATTCTCATGACCTGTATAAGGTTTTCGAACGGTGTGGTTCTTAATTTTTGTGATTTTTGTTGAATTTTTGTGAAACAAAATAAATATTTTCTTTGATTTTTGTTGTCTTGATTATAGCGAAAATTCGAAAGAAATGTGCTTGCGAAAAGTGGGCGGAGCCTAAACTGCAACCCTGGATCGAGTTGCCGCATGGTTTTTTAGCACATTTGGATACTGTCATGAGAAAAAACGGCGACAAAACCGTGCAAACCGTGCGCAGCTTGCAATTTAGGTTCCGCCTCTTGACTCCGCACATTTTCACTGGATTTTTCTCAAAAATTACATTTTTCCTTTGAAAAATGCATCAATTGTTTTCTGTGAATTATTCCACTTTTCTTTAGTTTTTCCCTTTTTCGTCCGTAAGAAACGTTTGTTAGGCTAAAACACAAATTAAAAACTTCATTTAGTTCTATAAAAACAAAGCAAGTTTAAATCTAGTTCCTCTCGTCGACGAATGCGTCTTCTGGATGTCCGGCCATGCTGAAAACTACCGTATACTATTCAAAAATTAAAAATTCCCAAAATAAAACTTACAAATCCTGAGCGAACAATCTTCTATTCGTCTTGCTCTCCTCCAACTTTTCGATTTCCTCATGAGTCAAAGTGAAATCGAAAATGTCAAAGTTTTCCTTGATTCTGTTAGCATGAATCGATTTTGGAATGATTGCGATGCCACGATCAACAGCGTAGCGGAGTAGGATTTGAGCTGGCGATTTGTGATGCTTCTCGGCAATTGAGATGACGTTAGAGTCTTGGAGTTCGGAGGGAGCTGGACCGAAGGGTTTTCTGCAAATTCGCATGTTTTAAAGACTTGTTTTGAAGAACTTTGAAAGGTCAATATTTTCAGATTATTCCAATTCAAACAAATTTTTTTAAAGCGAGTTTGACCATTTACCATAAACACTCTAATAGATTGATCCCCTCACTTCTAGGTCTGAGCCAATTTACCTTGGTGTTTGTGAAAGATACCAAGAAGTGACCAACTGACAAAGCATTTTTGATAGTATGATAAACAGTTTTGCAGTTAACCACTTTTTGATACCTCCAACAAGAAATGAGATACATTGCCTCAAAGTAGGCGGTTTGGTTCCGATAACTCACATTCCATTTGGAAGAGTAAACTCCACACGTCCAGGACTTCCCAAAGTGGAATAAGAAGTTACAGAGACTCCATGCTTCTTGCAGAAATCCACATGATCGTGTTGTGGGAAATACAAGTGAAGCTCGACTTGAGAGTTATGAACAGGAGTTACTCCTAGGGCCAAAGCTCTCTCAATTTGAGAATTATTCCAGTTTGAGACACCAACACCCTTGGCGAGTCCTGCTTTATAGACACCGTCGAATTGTTTCCAGATGTCTTCAACGGATTCGTGGATTTGTTGACTCATATCATCATTAGTTGCAGTTGGCATATGAGCGAGGTAGAGGTCCACATATTCTAGCTGGAGTTTTTTGAGAGATGAATGGAGGGCAGTCTCGAGTTTCCCTGGAGCGATCTCGTGGGTCCAGGCCTGAATTATTATTTAATTTTTCATGAAGTTTCTGATTCTTCAAACAACTGAGATTTTTAGAGAGTCGGTTCTAGACTTTCAGATTTTACGATTCTGAAGTTTTTCAAAGACTCTGATGTTCCAAAAATTCTAGGTTTTGAAGGAAGGGACACAGGAGAATTTTCGGGGATTTTTTAAAGTTCCGGTATGTATTCTGATGTATACAGTGAACAGTGCGAAGCAATATTGAGAAAAAAAATACTTTTTTCATGTCCCTTCGAAATCCAACAACGCTCTACCGCATCTTTTACCTTGGTAGTAACAAACAACTCCTCTCTTTTGATGACTCCTTCCTGGATCAACTCCTTAATTGCTTGTCCAATCGCTTCCTCATTACGGTATCCAGAAGCAGTGTCAATCAATCGATATCCAGCGTTTATTGCAGCCTTGACTGCGGAAATCACCTCTTCAGGCGTTGATTGCCATGTTCCAAGACCCACTTGCGGCATTTTATGACCATTGGAAAGAGTGATCGTTGGAGAGGAGGGCATTTTCTGGGGAAAATTTTTAATCTTCGTTGGAAAGTGTGAACAACTTTGAGAAGTTATGAACAAAATATTTAGGTCAGAACTTGGTGAAAAAGTTCTGCAAAAAAAAAGAAAATCAAAAATGTTAGTAGTGTATCAAAGTCCTTGACCATTTTAATGACAAGAAGTTTTTGTTATCAGTAGTCACAGAAATAAAAATGTTTACAATTTCTGATGCACTGATAAAAAATATTTTTGTCATCCTTCGATGACATTGATCGGAAATTTTAGGAAATTAGATTTAGACTGGTCTGAAAATATCAGGAACTTCAGAAGTTTGAAATCAATAGGTAACCTTAAAAAAATAAATTTTGACCTCCAAAAAAAGGTCCTACGTGATTTTTAAAAAATTGGATCGCATTTTCTGACTTACAAACTACAAATCCAGCTAAAGAGGAATCTCTCTTAAATTAAATTTAGCTCACCATGAAAACGATTTTACAAAATTTTCGTAAGTATGCAAAAAGCAAATTTGCTCCATTGATAATATTTTCAAAAGAGCTTTATTTGGTTTTCTTCCAGACAAAATATACACAATTTTAATGATTTCCGTTATATTGAACTTGAAATGGATCAATGGAGGTTCGACAACAGAAATTCCCGAATTTTCAGAGGATATGAATGGAAATTTCACATACGATGAGCATTTTGAAGCGTGAGTAGATTTCCCGGAATCTTTGGAATTTTGAATTTTTTGAATTCAAAAATTCAAAGAATTACAAACATACCGTAAACCCTGTAAAAGAAGGACCCCTAACGTTTAGCTTTGAGCTAATTCATTTTGGTTACTGTCAAAACTGGAGTTTTAGAAAGTTTAGAAAAGGCACAAAAAATCCTTTGAACGATTCCAAAAAACGAGTTTTCCAGAGAGTTCTATGGAAATTTGATTCAATGTGTTATCTACTTCCATATCCTGCCCATAATCAGTACTTGTATGATTGGTTTAACAGTTCACAACTTCTTTAAAAGAAGAACCCAAATGAAAATGGACGACCATTGTTATCGAGTCCATTCCAATGGGGTCTGTGACTATTGTGAAAGTATCGAATTCAATGAAAAACGAAATTTGAATAAATATTATAATGGACAAAAGAAAGGATTCAGTTTTAAATTAAAGAGCAAGATTTCCGCTCCAAGTGCTCCGAAACAATACGGTTGGGTAGATGAAATAGAAAAGGAAAACGACGGAAAAGGATCTGAAAATCTGAATAAAGATGGGAAAGTGATTGAGAAACTGAAGAAGAAAAAAGAAAGGACTCAAACGGCGTTATCCATCGATACAACTGCAGAGGAAACGGTTTTAGAAACTTGGTTTTTTTTTTGAATTTAGAATAAAAATCATCCTTTCAGGAAACAATTGATGATCGAGAGGATGATTCGAAGGCTGTGAGTCGAGGAACCATTCATTTTAAAACTCAATTCATCACTGACGGAGATGTAAGTAAATACGCTCCATTGAGAAATTTTTTTCTAATAGTTAATGCTTTTCAGATTATGATAGAGGAAACAGATGAAAAACCAGTGAAACTTAAAAAAGTGACATTTGATGAAAATCCGATAGAGTTCTATGAAATTGGATTGGAGGTGGAGGAGTTTGAGGTAAAGTTTTAAAACTCTGAAATTTTAAGATTTTGAAAATCTAAAAAATCAGTTTTCTGGAAATTCAGGATCAGTTTGAAATTTAGAAGGTTAGAGATTCCAAAAACCTTAATTATTGGAAAACCTATCTGAATCCGAAATTTGGTTTCAGAGCATTGTATATGTATCTTCTAACAGAGAAGACATACTGGTCTGAAAATCCAATATGTAGCTTAAAATTAAACGTTTTTCATTTTAGTGTAATAAAATCCAAAAAAATTATTGGCCACTAAAGAGCCTGACTATAGACTTCAACAGTAGGTCATAAGTTCAACTTCTCGAAAGGCTTACCGTAAACACTCTAATAGAACGCCACCCGAATTGTCTAAATTGAGCCCACGTATCTCATTTTCTGTGAGAGGTATCAAAAATTAATTAACTAGTAAGATGTTGCTGATATCATGATAAACATTTTATTAGTTGACAACTTTTTGATATCTTTCAAAAGAAGTGAGATATTTAGGCTTAAAGTAGACGGTCCAGGTGGCGTTCTATTCGAGTGTTTACGGTATATTTTTTTCATATCCCCTTGCTCTAAGCATATTGTAGGATTTTGATATCTTAAAATCTATAAATTCAATTTTCAGGCGCCAACAATTAGTTCCAAGGGAACTGGATCCTCGACAATTATGACAGCTTCAATCAAACAAATAGTACATAAATAGTTTTTGCTCTGTTGATTTTATTTATAATTTAATAAACTTTATTTTTCTCAAGATTATAGCCTTCCTTATAGGGTTTAAGAATCATTTTAAAGGTTTTGTCGAGCTGGAAAAGCTGAATGACGAAAAATCGCCACGCTTCTCTGGGAAAAAAAATACAGAAAAGTTTCCAAGTCTTGAACATTCTCGATGCTAATAATCACCTAAACTTCAAAGTGAGAAATATGTCTTATATCGTCATTGAACGGTATGTTCAATAGAGCGTGTTTGCAATTCAGATAATTTTTTAAAAATTTCAGCAACGGTCTGGTGACAGGATTATTCGTATTGCTGATGTTGGAAATGGTCTTAACACTGGCCACGATTATTATCTTCTGCTGTTTTGAGTATCGAGCATCGAAGAAGAAGAGTTTGAAGACGACGACGACTAAAAAAATTACAGAGCTGAAACATTAGATTCCTCTTAAAAATGTAGAATAAAGATTTTGAGATTTATTTGTTTTTTTTTCGTTTGAAAGTCAAATACCGTATTTCGGCTCCGCGTCACTTCGAAACCGCGACACTTCGAAACCGGTCATTTCGAAACCGTGGCAATACAGGCGAATGGATAAATTTCAGACTACAAAAACAATTTTAGAGTTTTCAAATATGCTTTTTCTGATAGAACACATTCTGAAAATCCAAAAATTTAAGAATTTTCTTCTTTTGAGAACAAAATTTTGGATTTTTTCGATTTTCAGAATGTGTTCTGACTTCTGACGAAATGACTGGTTTCGAAGTGTCGCTGTTTCGAAATTCTAGGTATAGTTTTTCCTTTTCTATGCATAACGTAAAAAATTATAAATATTTTTATGATTCATGTTATTTTTCCCTACCTCCGCAATTCCTTTTTTTTGTATTTTCACATTATTTATTACAATATTCAGCTCTCATCATTTCGTATCCAAAGAAATTCGAAACTGCAAAAAAAAAACAAAATTTCATAATCAGTACAAAAAAAGAGCAATTTTTCAGAACAAAAAAATATAAAATCACAAAAATGAAAAAATAACTCTGAATATGAATTAGTCAGAAAACTATTCTAGGGGTTTTTCGAAGAAAAAAAAATTATTGCAATAAACATTTTTGAGATTTTTCAGAGG
The DNA here is from genome assembly GCF_000004555.2 of Caenorhabditis briggsae. NCBI lineage: Eukaryota > Metazoa > Nematoda > Chromadorea > Rhabditida > Rhabditidae > Caenorhabditis > Caenorhabditis briggsae. The sequence goes on along the minus strand of NC_013490.2, from coordinate 14,290,211 downwards.
GGAATATTAAGACTAGACAATTAGAGGATTTTGTAAGAAACAACAACAGAAACTAACGAAGTTAAAATCTAACCGGATTGAAGGGAAATAGGAAAAGTTGTAGAATTTCTAACAAAGGAAAAACATTTTAGACTAGAAAAATTTGAGTTTCAGAGTGTTAAAATCGAATTGTGCTGGGTGGGAGAGATTTTAAGGAATTTGAGGGAACATTACCAGTAATTTTATGGGGTACTGTATGAGAAGAAATACAAACGGGAAGAAAAAAAAAGAATAATTCGGGAAGATTTTGCATCCTAGTCATATTTGTGCTTGCCATGGCTCTGAAAAATTGTAATTGGATTTTTAAAAATTTGAATTCTACGAAAACATAATTTGGCTGAAAATAGAAAAAACGAACTCACCGATACTTTATGAACTTTAACATGTCGTTTACGTTCATCACTTCGTGCAAACTTCCGGCCACAGATTTCACAGGAAAATGGTTTTTCACCAGTATGCGTACGAACATGAGTTGTCAGATGATCGGATCGAGAGAAGGCTCGAGAGCAGATTCGGCACTGAAAATAATAATCGTTGGATTTGAAGAACGTCTTAAATTATCTCTAAACCTAACATTTTCATGCTAGGTACATACCTCGCACTCTAATAATACCTACACTTTAATAGAAGGTCACTTAAACCGTCAAATTTGAGCTATATCTCAGTTCCCGTGAAATAATATCAAAAAGTAATCAACTGACAAAATGTTTATCAAGTTATCAACAACATTTTGTCAGTTGACCACATTTTTATATTTCTCACAGAAACAGAGATATATGGGATCCTAGTTAGCGGTTTGGGTGACCTTCTATTAGAGCGTTTACGGTAAGAACTTGTGACCACAAAAATGAAAACCTTTAAAAATCACCCTTACCTGGAATGGCTTCTGCCCCGTATGAATCCTAATATGTCTTGTTAACTCATCACTTCTCGAAAACCTTCTATCACATCCATCCCGTGGACACTTGTACGGACGATCCTGTAGAGGCATGTTGGAGTTCTTCTTAAAGAAAAAAATTAATAGTCTCAAAACTTTTTTGAAAAGAAACTAACCTTCATCTTCTGACAACCAATATTCTTCAATTCCTCCGATGTTGACGAAAATTCGAACGAATCGAAATCCTGACTATTCACATCATAACCGTTACCACCGCCGGTTCCATATGAATAATCATCCATTGGTTCCGGTTTGGGCTCAAAATGGGACAAGTTGGGAGCGTCTCTGAAAAGAAAATTGATATAAAGTTTTTCTGGAAAGTTACAGTATACACTCTTATAAAAGGTCACCCCGTACTTACACTTTGATCTCTTATATTTCGGTTCCTGTGAGAGGTATCAAAAAGCGGTCAACTGACAAATTGTTTATTATAATATCAGCAATATTTTGTTAGTGGACAACTTTTCGATATTCCTTACAGTAACCGAGATATAAGAGCCCAAAATCCAAGTACGGGGTGGTCTTCTATTACAGTTTTTACGGTATGCTCCTAGACTTAAGACTTACCCAGTTGCATTACAACTAAAATTAATCATCGGATAAAGTTTCAATAACTCTAAATTCCTTTTGTTGATAAACTGGATCTGTTTAGAATATCGATGGTGAAATTCTCAATATAAACATTTGGTATTTGTGCAAAAATTTTTTTTTCGTGTGGGAGTCGTTAGGCTAACGCCTACAATTGATCCCAATAATAGAGCAGCTATTGTTGAATAATGAAAAGGATCAACTCTCCAAAATTTTCTATTCAATTTTAAAATTTCACAATACTCACCCAAAATTGGAATTCATGCCCGCGAAATTCGAATTGTTCAAAAACGAATCATCAACGTGTGTGGGAATCGGAGAGACTGATGAATGGTGAGCCAGAGTCAGCGTGCCGGCTGTATTGGTTCGTGTGACACGTGGAACTATTCGGGGGACTACTACTGTCATTGGACGGGATGTCGGAGCAAGAGGAGGTGGTTGGAGGGGCTGGGGTTGATGTTGTTGGTGCAGCAGGGATGGTTCACTGGCTTTTCTTGGGAGTGATGGGACATGGAGAGAGTTGGCGAAGCGAGGCTTGTCTCCAGATGATCTCCGTTGTTGGATGGTCTGAAATGAATATTTCCGGATTAAAGGTTTTCGAATTTTGAAAATTGAAAATGAAAAACCACCGTACCTTCACAGGCTCCTGGTTGAACGTCGGCGCTGGCTTCTGCTGGGCTGCCGTCGCCGCTGCATGTTTACTAGTCAGCGTCTGCAGAAAATGCTCGACCATTGGAGAGAATTGGAAGTTTGAAGCGGAGAGTCCTGGCGAGTCTTCATCTTTCGAACACAAAACCTCCTCGATAGGCTTCACTTGTTTCAGCGCTTCTGGTCGTGGCTTGTGATGGAGTCCATTGGTCATTTTTGGGATTTCGAAGGCAATACTGTGCATCTCTTTAGGTTTGAATTCTGGAAAATTCGACTTTTAATAGAGATTTGGGTCCCATTCATGGAATCTACTCTTATTATGGAATTGACTCTTATTGATAAATAAACTCTTATTGATTATCTTATTGACTAACTCTTATTGACTCTTATTGATTATGGAATCGATTCTTTTTGATAAATAAAACACCACTTACCTTCTATTGGGTGATGGTCCATGATCCTATTACTACTACTACTACTACTACTACTACAGTTCGCTATCGTAGGCACTGTCAGAGGGGATATTGTAGACGTGCTCGCCGACGCTGCCGCCATCGTCCGCCGCATTTCAAACTGATTGAACAGCGGTTCATCTTCACCGAAAAACGTTTGATCAGTTTGTGGTGTGAATCCGGAGAATCCGTTGAGCCTTCTAGAACCGTCCATGCTCATAGGCGTGTGTCTGGGTGAGTGGATCGTTGGAGTCTGCAAGAAATTGTTTGTGTTTTTTGGGATTAGAATTTTATATCAAATTAAGCTGGATGAAGTTTCAAAATGCTGAAATTTTAAAAAAATTCCAAATTGAAAAAAAAACAAAATTTTGGATGTTTTACTTTTTCCCAACGAGTTTTCGAATGCAAGCAATATATTCTGACAGGACATGTGCAAAAAATCTTTTTTCAATGGAAAAAATTCCAAAAGTGTATTCATGACTCTCACACAAAATTCGTAAGCGAAAATTTTTGATTTGTGATCTATAGTATGAAAAGAGCAAGCAAGAAATTCGAGATTGCCCGCTTTTTCCGATTTTCAGCAGTTCTAACTTTGAGCCAATTTATCTCGGTTCCTCTGAAAGATATCAAAAAGTAGTCAACTGATAAATTATTTTTGATGTTATGATAAACATCATGACAGTTGACCATTTGTGGATATCTTCAACATGAAATGCGCTATATGGGTTCAAAGTTGACTGACAGTTTGAGGGACATTCTATAAGAGTGCTTACGATACCCCTTCATTTGATGTTTCCCTTTTTCCCACAAAAAACATACTCTTCCGAAGATTTGTTTTCCTTACATGACTAGAAGATGACGTGTCTAATTAAATTACAGATAATATAGCTAAATTGAGTAGGTGTTTCAGCTGGTTGAGCAATAACTCATTGCACAAATTCGATTTGTACAAACTAAAGAAAATTTGCATAAGTCACAACCAGAAGCGTTTATCTAATAATAGTAAATTCAACACTTCTATGGAGGAACGAGATAATTAGGATTTGAAAAAAGAAGTGCCCATTATCGAATCAAAAAATGAACAGGAACCGAGGATTTCGGTTACCTAAACCAAATTATTGTAGTTCCTGTCAGAGACATGAAAAAATGTACAACTAATAAAGTATTGGAAATTTCATCTTGTTTATTTCATTAATTGATTCCATGTTAACACTTTCATTGGGAACCGAGATAATAAAGATAAGAAAAATACCGTAAAACCTGTAATAGAAGGGCCCCCACACTATAATGTTTGAGCCATACTTGCGACCGCGCCTTGGCCGGGCCCTTCGTGGGCCTTGCCATGGTTTCTTTTTGAATCAATATTTTCGAATCAACTGAATTAGATATAATAGAAATCAGCGAGTACTAAAAAATAATACTATTTAGAGAGTTGTGTCTTGTCTATGAACAAAGTTACAAGGCATAAGGTGGCCGGACCTTGTCGCGTGGGTACGGGCCGGGCCTCTGTTCTTTGTTTGTAACTTTGTTCATAAACAAGACACAGTTTTTCAAATAATATCATTTTGTAGCACTCTTTGAGTTCTATCATATCTAATTTATTTGGTCCACAATTTTTGACTCTAAAAGTAACTATATCAGACCTCGCGAAGGCCCGGTCGCAAGTATGGTTGGAGCTGATTTATCTCGCCTCCTGTGAAAGATACCAATAATGTATCAACTATCAAAACATTTCTGATGTTATGATAAAGAGTTTATCAGTTGATAACTTTCACATATCTTTGACAAGAACCGAGATAAATTAGCTCAAAGTTTAAAGTTAGGAGGTTTTGCGGTAATTAAGATAGAACGCCTATTCTTGGAAAAAACGATTATGGCTTTTGAGACCTCACCTTTAACATATCACTCATAGTTGGGGTTTTAAGACAATCATTGTCTGCAAAAGTGAGTATCGGTTTGTTCAGTGTCGGCGGCCTTAAAAGCGTCGATGTCTGCCTATTGAGTTTGGCGGGTGGCTCGTGGAGAGTCATCTCCTGAAAAATAGACAATTGAATAGAAAAAAAGGGATTAGAATCAAAGAATTATAGAAGAAGAATAGGGGTCAATGAACCAGGAAAAAGTATAAGGATCAGGGAAGAAGAATGAGGATATTCTTTCTGAATTACTGGGAAAAAAGAGGAAAGAATATGAGGTAAATGAGTAGCTGAAATGGGAAATGACTAAAAATGGGAAAAATAATATTTTGTAGTTTTTGAAAAAATGAATAACAAGAAGTGAATGAAATTTGTATTTGGAAAATGAAAAGAAGGAAAAACAGTGACGATATTCTGATTCAGAATATGTTGATTTTGGAGAAGCCAACTCTATAATAAAGACTATGATTCCTCCTTTTTCAATTTCCTTTCCAATTTCCGTTTACAAAAAGTATTTTTTTGTTCAAAAATATTTAATCAAAAACAACGAAAAAGCAATTTTATCAAAATCATAAAAATCTGTTATCCCCTTCCAAACAGAAAGAATTTTCATCCCTTCAGTTTTCCGGCTTAACACACACACACACACAGACACACAAAACGACGCATCATCATCATTCCTCTTCTTCTTCTTCTTCTTTGAGGGAAAAACGAAAAATACATGTTACACCAGAGAGACGAAAGATCATGCAAAATGAAGAGACGCAGAGCCAACGGTCGGCCGGCCACACGGAGCCTCACGTTTCTCACTCATCCCATCTTGTCCACGAGAAGTACAAAATAATGAAAAGGAATTTCGCAATATGAAAAAGGGGCAATTAATTAATTGGGTAATTAGAAGGATAATTAAGTGGAAATGGAGAAAACAGGGGATTTCCCGAGGGAAAAATGAAGAATATGATTTTTTGGAAAATTGGATTTAAAGGTAAATGAAGTCATTTTTTATATATCGCAAAAAGTTTTTGTCAAAAAAGAAGTTCAAAAATAATTGAACAAAAAAGGATTGTTAAGAAAATAAAGGGCTGTAAGAAGAAGTTAATTGGAAATTCTGAAGAAATGTAAGATCAAAATCAATTTAAAAAAAGGCTCTTTAAAAACTTTGAAACATTATTCCGAACCTCAAAGTTTCCCTTTTTGCACTATTTACTGTCTATTCAATAAAACGTGG
>NC_013490.2:14255427-14283521 GCF_000004555.2 Caenorhabditis briggsae | reverse complement strand
AAATAAATTCACGGTACGAAAATTTTGGGTAATCCAAAAACCACGTTTTATTGAATAGACAGTACTTCTTTAGATATCTCAAAAATACGCTCTATTTCTCTGAAAAACTTCATTTTTTGCTACCATTTCTTCACTGAAATAGCTTTAATTTAAAACTGAATCTGTCCTTTTTAATCATTTTTTATATATTTTTTTCTACAATATTTTATTGAAATTAAACTAAAAGCTGAAATTTTTATGTTATCATTCATCTCTAACTTTCACGAAAAACTAGAAAAGAAAGGCTCAATAAAAGCCCCATAAAAATATACGAAAATGTACGAAAAACATATTTTCCAAATCAAGAATCTATCCAAAGACGTCAAACCCAAAATCCGAAAATCCGAGATTTGCTCCTCGAAGTTTTGCCATATTTTGAGCCGATCAGAATGGCTCATTGGCACCGACCTCTCAGTGGAGCGCGTTTGTGTTTAAAGTTTGCGGGAGAGGAAGGGGCGGCACCGTCTGCGTCTCTACGTTTTGAGCGCTTTATCATCATGGGTAGTAGTTTAGGGGCTGTTTAAGGGTTGTTTGAGGGCAATACTCGAGATTTCGAACATTTTGAAAATGTAAAAAAGAAATTGAATAATGGAACAATAATCATCTAGATATTTCGCAGTTTTGGAATCTGAAAAAGTCTGAAATTAGGTCAAAGTAAAAAATTGTAAAACATTTATTGTTGACCTTTTTAAATTGGTCCAAAAAACCACTATTCAGATGATATATGTCTGAACGTCACAAAACAGATTCTAAAAATGTCGAAGAATAACTAGGGTTTCTTCAAAACTGAATTTCCTAAATCTTGTCTGAAAGTACAACCTTTCAAAAATCCTGTTCAGAATGTTCAATTTTCGGGACTTCAAGAAATCGGATGGACGCAAAAAGACAAAATTTTTTTGAACTGGTAGATCAAGCGGAAGGAGGTCGAGAATTATTTCCAAAAAAACGAATGGGGCGGAGCCTAATTTCTACTAGGATTTACCATTTTATCGGACGAATTCAGCAATTTTATTAAACAAAAATTCACAAGAGATCCAGGTTAAACCATTTATTCGATATTAAATTTCTTCAAGGAACACATACTTCATTTTTATTTTTTAGAACCACATTTCACTTTTAGAAATACTTTATTATGTGGAACTTTGTATTTTTGTTCAGATTTTATTTCAGTTTCAGTCACTTTTTTGTTCAGCTTGGATTTCATATAAATTGTACCATGATATCAGAGATGGACGGACAGCGCACGGACAACGGACAGCAATTATTTTCGACGGACAGCGGGCAGTTAAAAAGAGGGACTCCGGTCCACGGACCACGAATAAAATTTTCCGAAAACAAACGAGTATTTCCAAATGAAAAATTTGCCGAATTCGAATTAGCGATGAAAAATAGTGATGCGAGCTTATCATCATTCTAACTGCCTTCTCAGACGGGAATTATAATTTTCCTGGTAAACGGACAACGGCCAACCCACAACTCCCGGTCGAGGAACAACGGACTACCCGTGCCACTCTGATATCAACCTTCAACCGATGAAAACAACCCTAATCTAGAAATTCGACAACAACGATAAGCACTATCCCAACAACGAAGAACGAAAGACACGACAGACAACGAGAACCGAAACGCGCGAAAAAACAAAAATGTAAAAATAACACAGAAAGTCGAGTTCAAAATAGTTCTGATATCCAGGCGGAGTCCTGATGTCCTGACGTGTCTTTTTGGAATCTTTGAAGTCATCACCGACTGAAATTTGAGGCTTTTTGAAAATTCCTTTTTCATTTTGAGTTACCTTGGCAAATTGTATCTTGAAGATCCAAATTGGTCTTGGTATTGACGCAACCATAGACGGGCTTCCTAAATTTAATACATACATTGTCAAAATTAAAAAAAATTTCGGAATTTTCACTTTTCGTTTCTATTTTCAACTAATGACTTTTTCATTTTTCCATTTTTTGAAAGTCAATAAAAATGTTTTGCAAAAATTTGAGGCTAAATCCTAGGCTTCACTTTTTCAATATAAGATGTTCTCACTTCTCACACCATATTCCTGACATGTGATATCTCGAAATCCTGCCAATCCTTGCGCTTGAAGTCCTGGTTCTTCCTCGAACCTTCTGGATCCCAGATGCCAACGATATCCTGAAACTTGACTCTTATTTTTAAGATGAATCCCTATCTCCTCACCTCTCATTCCATATTCCTGACATTTGAATTAAAATCCTCCCGACCCTTGTATCCGGCATCCTTGACATCCTGGTTCCACGCCACCGAGCTCCTGAAACTGGACCCGTATGTTTTGGATTCGTTTTAGAGCTAAAGTTGTTTCTGGCTGAAAACAATTTCCTAGGCTTTCCCGCTACTGGAATGTCTCTTTTTTCTAAAGTCTGTCTAAAGTCTAAACTCGATTTATAGTCTTCTAATAGTAAAGATTTTTTTCTAACGATTTCAAAAGTCGACCTATCCCCATTTCCTCACCTCTCACATCATATTCCTAGCACGTGAATCCCCAAAATCCAGCCATTCTTTGCTCTTGAAGTCTTTGTTTCTCGCCCTTCTGGATTCTAGACGCCAACGATCTCCTGAAACTTAACTCTCATTCTCAAGACCAATCCCCATCTCCTTACCTTTCATTCCATATTCCTCAGATTTGAATGTGGAGATCCTCCCGAACATTGTATCCGTCCTTGAAATCTTGGTCCTGGTTCCTCGAACTGTTTCCTATAAGAATATAGCTCATTTCTAAAGTCGACCAATCCCCATCTTCTCACCTCTCCCATTATACTCCCTACATGCGAATTATCGAAATCCAACCATTCCTTGCTTTTGAAGTCATCGTTCCTCGAACCTTCTGAATCCCAGACGCCAACGGTCTCCTGAAACTTGACCCTTGTTTTTTAGATCGATAACAAATTTCTTACCTTAGATTCCGTATTCCTAACATTTGATTAGGATCTTCCCGATGCTTGAAACTATCCTTGCAATCCTGGTTCCTCGAAACTGCTGCAAATCTGAATAACCTGCAAAATCCTGCAACTTGAACGTTGTAAGACTGAGTACTGATTCTTTCCCTCTCTTTCAAGACCCTAGATTCCGGCCTTTTTTTAATACGGACTTCACGGAGGTCACCGAAAATTATCAAGGGATAAAATAGGAATTTAGTGAAATTATAATTTCCCGTGAGCCCTTTGACATACATTTAATGTCACCTGGGGTTTCTCACCAAGCCACACAGCAGGTTCAAACTTTTTCCTGATACCTGATATAAGATAACAATTATATACATAGATTAATCGATATCATGAGTTTTGGTAAGATATAATAGGTAATTAGGGTAATTAGAAAAATTTCCAGAAAAGTATGCACTGTTCTTATCGACGATTTTTGTCTCCACTGCTCATGCGAATTCGGGTGTTTCAAGGTTCAATGTTCAGTATTCGGAAAATTTGGATCGGTGAGAATTTTAGAAATTTTCGGACTTTAGAAATTTGTATATTCTTAGATTTCTAGAAATCAAGGAATCTAGAAATTTGAGGAACTCAAAATCCTTAAAGTCGTTAAGTTAGGTAATATTAAAATTTGAGAATCTTCAAAAATCTCAGATTCTAAAACTCCTCTGAATCTTGCAGAGCCTTCTACAATGACGTCATCGTCTGTGTCGCCTGTTTCCACATCCTCCCAGTCCTCTCTACTATCCTAATTGCCCTAATGATTCATAATCATATAAGAAGGAAAATGGAGGATGAGCTGCAAAATGCGAATAAAGAATTGAAAGAGCTGAAATCCAAAATCCCCAAACCAAGTTATAAATGGACCACAAGCCGAAATCTTGCAACAAACATTGAATTTGACAAGAAAGAAAATAATGATAGTTTGAGTAACTGCATCACTTTGGGAGCTGATAATCGGCATGAGACACCAAAAATTGTAGAGAAATCGCTGGAAATGGCAACAAAAACTACGGTAGGTTTGGATGTCCCGATGTCCATGGACTTTAATTTTCAGCCAAAGAATTCAACACCAACAGCAGGCGCTACAAAAATTACTCCAAGAAAAGTTCCGGGAATTTTGCCAATCGAATATAAATACAACAATAATGGTCCAATCATATTCCAAACTCAGAATACCAAAGATTTTCATGTGAGTTTTCTAATTTTGAAAATCATAGGGTGAGTGATGAATTTCAGTTAGTGCCTGATCGAAAAGCTTTCAAAGAAGTGAAAATCGAAAAAGTGAAATGGGATGAAGGACCAATCGAATTCTATGAAACTGGATTGGATGTGGATGATGTTGAGGTGAGATTGGGGGAATAGGCGCGAAATTCAAAAATATATGTTTTCAGTTAAATACTCCAAGTTCGAAGGGTGTACCCAGTTCCACTATTCTAACGGCGTCAATCAGAGAATTTCATCCGAGTACTACGAAAACTATAACGCATTCTTCTATGATGTAATTGTTGATTGTTTGCAATAAAAAATTGTTTTGAATGATTGACCGGCTAGTACATTCGCACTGGGTGTCAAAGATATGAAAAAGTGGTCAACTGATAAATTGTTTATCATAATACATACTCTTACAATTAGCATTTCATCAGTTGATCATTCCTTGACATCTTTTATAGCAACCGAGATAATTTAGGGCAAACTAGACAGTGTGAGGGCCCTACTAATACAGGTTTCACGGTAGTTGGAAATCGCGAACAAATATTGAAAATAAATAGGTCAAATCCGCGTCCACTTCAAAATTATTAAACTTTTTCGCCTAAAAATTATCTGGGGGTGCGATTTCCAACCAGTAGCTTTGGGAACCAGTGCATTTGACCACTGAATACAGGTCAACATTTTTAGAAAGCAGGCTAATTAAAGGGGGAGACCGACCAAAAATTTTCATTGCATTAAAATGTTCGAAAAATTGTCTATTTTCCCAATATTATAGCAAAAAAATAGAAAAAAATCCGAAATCCCCGAACAATGGCGTTAAAAGCGAAAAAACTTCGAAAAAAAGTTGCTAGGAGGGACGAGGATTTAAATTCCCGCGCAGTGAGAAACCTAGGTCACGGCGCCTGACAGCAGTTTTTTCGAGTGGCTGACAGTGGTTTTTTAACGTTTTTAACCTGCCGGACATGAAAACCGAAAAAATCCGGAAAAATTTCCATGTACGAAAGGCGCTATGATGCCGTGGACAAGGTTTCTTACTGCGCGGAAATTCAAATCCTATGTTTTTATCAACGCCGTTTTTCGGGGATTTTGGATTTTTTTTTGAATTTTTTCGCATTAAAGGTGGGGGGACAGGAGATTTTTCGTAGTTTTTTTGTAGCTAGAGTATGCATTCTACCGTCACGGTGTACAACGCTTAATGTCACTCTGCGTACAGCCGGCGTCCTCGCCTTTATGTATGCAATCGGGCGCCGGCTGCCTTTTTGCCCGCGTGGCTCAGTCGGTAGTGGCGCCGCACTCTCAATCCGCGCCCATGCTAGCTTAACTCCTCGAGGGGCATATTCAGACGGAATTTCGAGAACATTATTTTTTTCTTGTCTCCCCACCTTTAATATTAGGAAAATACATATTTTCTGAAACATTTTAATGAAATAAAAATTTTTGGTCGGATCCCCCTTTAAGGGCTGGAATTATAGAGCATCCCATTTCCCTAAAAACCAAGTAAACTTTGACATATTTTTTTTGGCTTTAATTTTTTCAGAAGCGCCACATGGCTAACTGAAAAGGAATCGTTCCGCATTAACTAAAGCTTATTCAACAAAAGAGTTTGTATACATTGAATAGTCGCTATCATGAGTCTTGGTATGCTTTTAATTGACTAATCAGAAAATTAGCAAATCAAGAAACAATCGCTTTGAAAAGTGGAATACTCGAAAGTTGTAGGTCAAAATAGTATCAATCATAACTTTTGTCTTTTTGGAATTTTCGATTCTTGGAAATTTCGAAATTTCAGAATTTCCGTGTTTTTGAATTTTTAGAACATTCGGAATTTTTGGATTTTCGGAATCTCCGAGGTTTCAAATGTGCAGAATTTCGAAATTTTGGAATTTTGTGAATTTCCGAATTTTCAGATTTCGGAATTTTTGGAATTTTCGGAATTCTTGGAATTTTCGGAACTTCCGTATATTCGAATTTCCCAATTTTCGAATTTCCGAATATTGAAAATTTCCTAATTTTTGGAATTTCCGAATTTTCGCTTTTTTGGAATATTTGGAGTTTTCGGATATTTTGGAATTTTTGGAATTTCCTTTTCTTAGAATTTTTGAAATTTCTGAATTTCGGTTTTTTCGGAGTTCTTGGAATTTTCGAATTTTCGGAGTTTTCGAAATTTTCGAATTTTCGGAATCACGGAATTTTGGGTTTTTGGAATTTTCGGAATTCCCAAGTTTTCGAATTTTCGATATTTCAGAGCTTTGCGAAATTCAGAAAATTGAATTTTTCAAAATTTTCGGAATTTCCGATTTTTGGAGTTTTGGAATTTTTAGAATTTTTGGAATTTCCGATTTTTCAAATCAGCTACTTTTGTTTAAAAATGAAATCTCGTCTTTTTGTAAAACAAGTCCTCCCAGTCAATTTTTCAGAAAATTATGCACTATTCTTATCAATTCTGGTAATACTGATTTCAACTGGAATTGCTGCTCAATCGACTAACTCTACAGTATTCAGTGTTCGATATTCAAAAATTCTGAACAGGTATTCCAAAATCATTTTCTTGAAATTCCTTCGAAAATTTCCAGAAACTTCTACATTGAAATCATCATGGTGTTATTCTATTTACACTTCTTTCCTGTACTCTTAACCATTTTTTTTGCCGCTATAATCCATCATTATAAAATGGAACCGATGAAAAATGAGTTGAAGACAAAAAGAAAAGAAATCAAGGAAGCAATTGAGAAAATCAATGAAGCAGTAAATGGGAAACCTGTGATGAAGAATGGTATAAAGTAAGGATTTTTAAATTTTTAAAATTTTTAACCAGGCTTTAAAAGTTGGGAGACATCAAAAAAACATACTTGCAAAATCAGGTCCCGGGTTCTTCAAATTTGAAAAAAAATTAGAAATTTCAGAAATGTTTTCTAATTTTTTTGTGAAAAAATTATTTTTTATGGACAATTTTATCTTGAAAAGTTTTTGACTTGACAGAAAAATTGTCTATTTTTTCAGTTGACCCCAAAAAAAATTTTCGAAAAGACAGGAAAAATTTTTTCTGAAAACCCGAGCCGGGCCCTGAAAATTCTAAAAAAACCTCGGCCCGGCCCGTTGCAAGTATGGAAAAAATAACTTTCTCGAAATTCCGTTTAAATATGCCCCTCGAGGAGTTGAACGCAGAGTGACATTAAGCGCTGTACACCGTCACGGTAGAATGCATACCCTAGCTCCAAGAATCATCCGTAAAATCTCCTGTCCTTTAAAGAAAACCTTTAAAGAAAAGTATGTTTCAGGGATAGTCTAGAAGAGGAATTTGATTGTATCGAGGGTCCGATAGGAATGGATCTTGAGGCGACTACGGCTGAAAAGATTACGGTACGTTTTTATGAATTTTCTGGAGTCCTTGACAATGTTTGTATAAATACAATACTTTTCGTATAAATACATGTTGCCCAAAATTAGAATATCGAGAATCAGAAAATTCTAGCTTAAGATTATTTGAATATTCAATAAAAATGTTCATTTTCAGCCCAAGAATTCAACGCCAGCAGCAGCAGCTTCAAAAATGGCTCCAAGAAAAGTTCCAGAAATTTCTCCCGTCGATTACAAGTACAAGAATAATGGTCCGATAAAATTCCAAACTCAAAACACCAGATATTTTCATATAAGTCTTCAAAATTTTGAAAATCCTAAGCTTTGGATAAACGCTAAATTTCAGTTGGAACCTGATCAGAAAGCATGCAAAGAAGTGAACATTGAAAAAGTGAAATGGGATGAGGGACCAATCGAATTCTATGAAACTGGATTGGATGTGGATAAGACTGAGGTGAGATTGACCGCGAATTTCAAAACTTCCAAAAATCTATGTTTTCAGATCCATACTCCAAAAGTTCTCAGTTCATCTAAACTCACTGCTTCCGCCAAATAACTTCATCCGAGTACTACTGTAACACATTCTTCTATATTGATTTTCAATTCATAAATATTTGCTTCTTCTGTGTTTTGTTATCTTTATTGAATTTTTTTAGACTCGAAAAACTGCAAAATGGAAAAATATCTCAGTACATACCGTAAAACCTGTAATACAAGGGCCCACACACTGTCAAGTTTGAGCTAGCTTATCTCGGTTTCTGTGGAAAATAACAATATAGGGTCAACTGATAAAATGTTTGTGACATTTTGATATACAATTTATCAGTTAACAACTTTTTGATATCTGTTACAGGAAACGAGATCAATTGGCTCAAAGTTAAAAGTTAGGGGGCCCTTCTATTACAGGTTCTACGGTATACCGTAGGTTTGGCTGTCGCTGATCATAACCTTGCTTCTTTTTTTGTGACTTTCAAATTCCTTGTCTTACTTTTCGGTATTTTCTGTTTTGTTTCTAATAAATCAAAATTTTCAATCAACAGAAATCTACATTTTAACACAAGTTCAATACGTTCACAACCTCAAAAAAGGTGAAGAAAAAAGTGAGGGAAGAAAAGCGAGGGAATTCAAAAATTAACAAAAATTCAAATTTTTCCAGCGATCGCATTCTCGACGGCGGTCTTGATGGTCGAAATTGCTTCCGCTTGATCTTTTGCCTTGATAATTCCAGTTCCACTGACAATCGCGTTGGCTCCAGCTTTCGCCGATATTTCAATGTTTTCCGGAGTGACACCACCGTCGACTTGAACGGTCAGGGAAGGATGGGCGTTGCGGATGGCGCGGACCTGGAAAATTATAAATTTCTAGTCATACCGTAAAAACTGTATTAGACGAGCTGGCCCATCTATTGTTCCAAGCAACCTCCGGCGGGCATTCTATTACAGAGGGCCCTTCAATTAGAGGGGGTCTTTCTAATACAGGTTTTGCGGTACTTGTGATAGACTACCTTCTCCATCATGTTCTCCATAAACTTTTGTCCACCAAATCCCGGCTCGACGGTCATGATCAACGCGTTGTCGATGTGCTCAGCGTGTCTGAAAATGTCTGTCTGTGTGTCCAGATTTTCAAACAAACTCACTTCAAAATGTGCTCCACAGAAGTGCCTGGTTTCACCGATAGGCCCACTTTCATTCCACTTTTTCTGATTTTCTCGATCAATTCTCCAACTGCCACGTCACCGCCGTCCACAGCTTCATAGTGGAATGTGAATTGGCTGGCGCCTGAAAAACCGGAATTTTGAAAAAAAAAATTTCTGATTTTCAAGGTTTTTGAGATTTTCGAGTTTTGAATTTTCTATGTTATTTTCAAATTTAGCTTTTTTCAGAAGCAGCCTTTGTAGTTTTTATTTTTCTCACACCTGCTTTGGCCATTGGATCAACCCATTGTCCAGGATTCGAAACCATCAAATGAACATCAAAAAAGGCATCTGGTCCAAGAGATTTACGGAGAGATTCGACGACTGGATGACCGATTGTTAGATTCGGAACGAAGTGACCATCCATTACATCCAGATGGAGCCTGGAGAAAAAATTTCCAATTTTCATAAAATTGGGTTTTCGGCATCTCCAGTTTTACATGAGCAAAATTCTGTTTTTTTTTTTTAATTTCACATTTTACTAATTGTGAAAATCTCTGGAAATTTCCCTTATGCGAGTCTTTTTTCAACTAAAAACCTCTCGGAATTTTCTTCAAATGAGCTTGATTTCAAATTTTTTTTCAAAAAAAATCTGTCCATCCGTTTGTCCGGATGTGCACACTCACCAATCCGCTCCAGCTGCCAACAATTTCTTGCATTCCGATGCCAACGCCGCCAAGTCGGCGTTGAGAATCGATGGGCAAACGTAGGCACGGAGTGGCATCTGCAAATTTCTGGGGTTTCCAATTTCTGATTTTTCATTTAAAAATTCAACAAAAATCCAAAATATTTTAAGACACATGGAACTCAATTATCATATTTTGTGAGCCGAATTGAATTCTAAAAACTACAGTTATTCAGAAATTGAAAATTCAATGGAAATTTCGAGAAAATTTACCAATTTTTTAAAACTCCAAAAAAATCAATCATTATAATAATACACTAGCAATTCATGTGAGTACCCAATTGAGACACAAAAAAACCGAGAATATCCAGGGGGAACAAAAATATTTACACATTCGCTGAAATTATTTAAAAATTAGTAAAAACGAGAGAAATAGAGGCGCAGAGAAATAGGGGGAGAATCGAATATCACAATGAAAAAAAGGGACGACAACAGCCGGTGGTTGTTAGTGTACAAAAAATTGATTTCTTATCAAAAAAAATAGTTCTTATCATCATTATAATAAATTTGGATGAAAATTTGGACACTACAAACTACAAAAAAGACTTGTAAAATCCAATTTTCCGTAATTCATCAAAAAAAAGAGAAAAAAAATAGAGAATTCAATTAATTAATAATCCAAAAAATCGTAAAAATGAGACATGCGGAGATGACACCAGCCAGGATCATTGTGTTTTTTTGTTTCTTTGTCTTGATTTTCTGCATCAAATTGTTGATGGCAGGGTACTTTTCTGAAAAGAAAAAACGATTTTTTGGCTGAAAATTAAAAAGAATTTGAGTTTAAATGTCTTTTTTGAACCATTTCCTATCATAAAATGGTTAAAATCCCTATTATTCTGACCCACTTGTGATATAATGCAGCCGATTCGAGATGCCACGTAGATTGATTCCCTGCCTAGCCACATTCTCTTTAGTCGACATTGCCATTTCAATCTGCTCGTCTAATAAACGATCACAGGCATTGATATGGTCGTTTTCCTGGAATTTTTATTTATTTTGAAAATTACAAATTTTGAATTTTACCTTCAAATACATATCATATCCTCTGGCTCGATTGTTGACCGCCGGATTCCGAGATTCATTATTCGAGCTGCTCAGCAGGAGTTCTCTGAAAATGGTTCAAATTTCATGGATCTAGATTCGGTTAGAGCACACTTGCATACCTCTGCAAAACCTGATCCACATTATCCCTGGCCCGACGGTACTCACTACCGTAATCCCGAAGAATTTCACGATGGCGGCGGAGAGTGTGTTGGATTGCTGGATTCGATGCCCAGGAAGCGGAGGATTGAGCGCCGGCGACGTCGTTCATCTGGAAAAGGGGGCGGGGCTTAGAATTCGAGATCATTTTTAAAATGAAAAAAAAACAACGAAAATTCTAATTTTCTCCTACTCACATCATCATTGATATTCGTTAATTGCTCAATTAATCCCTCAATTTCAGTGGTGACCGTTCGAAAAGTCGTTTGTCGAGAGGACACAGTTTTCTCGTCGATATCGAATCCTCCTGAAAAATTCCAGAATGATTCTCAGCCAAATTTTCAGCTTAAAGACCACAAACCATGTGAGCTAGCCGTCAGTTTATTCAACGAAACCAACTTCACATCAATCGAGTTCTCGGTGCTTCGCGCCTTTTTGCGAAGCGCTTCCCACGTTTCTGACATGTTCTCTGGAAAATAGATAGCTGAAAATCTGTAATTTTTTGAAAACCAAAATATGCAAAAATCGATTTTATAAACGATTCGAAACTTTTCAAATTTTATCTATAAGCAGTAAAACTTTATTAGACCGAAAACGTTACAAATAACTAACAATGAGCTAAATTTTACAAAAGAGATCCAGACGAAAACAGGGATTACTGTAGAAGGATACTGTAGCTATTCCTCATCACTTATCGCTTCCATTTGCACTTCTCCTCGGTCCGAGCGCTTCCTGGTACGTGTTCTTTGCCTTTTTGCTGAAAATTTGGAGTTTTGAAATTTTTCATCAGGTGTTTCATATTCAGAAATTCTAAGAATACCGTACCTGGCGAATGGTTCATCGTAGATCGATTTCCATTGTGACTTTCTCGATGACTTCCGCCATCAGCCGATCGCTTCAATGAGCCGTAGTGATCTGAAAATGATAAAAAATTTACTAGGGAAATGTAAGCAAAATTTTGAGAATTGGGAATCGGGGAAATATTGAATGACCAAATAAGGAGCTTGGTCTAAAATGAACTGTACAAAAAAGGGAAACAGTTAGATTGACCGTATTTCCTCTAATAGAGGTCCATTCAAACCGCCAACTTTAAGCTCAATTATATAAGAGATTTCAAAAATGTGTCAACTGATAAATTATTTATCGTAATGTCACCAATATTTTATCAGTTGACTAATTTTTAAAATCTCTCATAGGAAACTAGACAATTGAGCTCAAAATCGACGGTTTGCGTGGGCGTCTATTAAAGGAAATACGGTAATTTTCGTAAAATAAGAATAAAAAATTGCAAGTGCGCTCCGTTGAACACAAGACTCTCAATGGAGCGCATTCACAATTTTTGAACAGATTTAGTAGATGCAAAATCGCTCAACTTCAGTGTCTTTCTTGAGGTGTAGATTCATGAGATCTAGAAAAGAGACAGACGTGGATTTTCGAGAAAAACAAGACCCTCTTAAAAAGAGCGCCAGTAAATCGACATGAGCCAAATGTAGATTTACGAGGATTGTCGTAAATCTACACAATGTACTGTAGGTCTTACTGTAGATCTCGTAGATTCACTCAACTGATTTACATAAGCTTCGTAAATCTACTTGATCTTTGTGTAGATTTACGGAGATCCGTCAAATCATCGTGGCTTATATGGGCTCAGATTTAAGTCTCGAGCCTTTGTAAACCCACTTCTATTATCCACTTCACAGACTGACTAAGGCAAAAATTTCATGTAAAATTGTTGTAGGTCAGTCTGTACCGTTTCAATAAAGACTCTTTTTCTCCAAAACAGACACTTTCAATTTAGCGATTGGCAACACTAGAAAATTTCCAAAAAGATGATACATAGAAAATTGAATGAAGGGAAAAGTCTTTTTTTCCGAAAAGAACAAAAAACGGCGGGGAAGAAGAAGAAGAAGAAGAAACTTGTCTTCGTCTCTCCCTCTCTTTTCATCTCTGTACCTTCTTCTCCCCTTGGCAACATCCCCATCATCTCGTCTCGTTTTTGTTGCTGCCGCTGTTGAAGTTGTCCTCCGAGGCGGCGTCCTCCGTTGTCCGGGATGCCTATCTCATAGCTGCCACGTGGGTTTGCGGAAGAAGAAGAAGTCAAATAAGTGTCTCGTTGACGGTCAGAGGATCGGCGGTGGTAGGAGTCGTAATAGTCGTCGCGGTGGCGGGAAGAAGACGATGAGGAATAGTGACGAGAAGGTGGAGACGATGAACGACGGTTGCGTGAGCTACTGCTGCAAATTATGGTCAGAAATGTGAATGGGGGCGCTGGAAATAATGGAATAGTGAAATAAAAAAGTTTGCGACTTTAACTTCGAGTCGGAGTCTCTTATACAGTAAAATATGATTCATGGAATCCACATGAACCTAGAGAATCTAAGATTCATAAGATCTCCATGGTCTTTTAGGATCGGAGACCTATGGTCTAGAATCCATAAGATGCATAATCCATATGATCGTTAAGATCTATAGGATTAATCGGAATCTGTAAGTAGAACCAATGATCCATAAGATCTGGGAATCCATAGGATCCTTAGTATCCGGGAATCTAAGATTCATAGGATCTTTATGACTCATGAGGTTCATAAGAATCATAGCATCTGTAGGATATATAAGATCCATAAGATATTTATGATCTATGATCCATAGGATCTATAGGATTAATAGGGTTCTGTATATAGAATCAATGATCTATAAGATCTGGGAATCCCTAGGATCCTTCTCTAGAATACAGAAGATCTCTAGGATCCATACAATCTATGAGATCAGTAAGATCCATAAGACTTATAGGATCTATCGGACCCATAGTCAATAAGATCAGTAAATCCGAAGGATCCGTTCGGGGGATCTGGAAATCTGAAAGACCTCTGGGATTCAGAACCAAAGTAAAATTACGAATTCATTAGGTTTCGAATCTACTGAATTTTTGATTTTCAATATACTCGATAGATCCAATAGTCAGTTCTTAATCTGGAATCCCAGTAGCTCAGTACTCAATACCAGATCGTGAGCATTGAGTCTGATATCTTTGAATCGCCTTATTCACAGAATCCAGGGACCCATAACTTTAAAAATTCATTTGGGGCTCTGAATTAAGGATCTTGGCCTTAGTAGGCTTCCGAATTTGCAGACCACTCTGATTCGTCTCCTCCTTTTCCAATGCCAAGAACAGACCTTCTTCATGAAGAAGGCTTCTTGATAACCCAAAAAAAACTATCTATCCAACAAACCTCTCATAGTCTCTCTCAACAGATCGTCTGTCTTCATAATCTCTCAACTGTCGTTCCTTTTCAATCATGCTCTTCTGCTTCATCGCCAACTCATACTCCCTCATCCGGATCTCTTCTTCCATCTGCATCTGTACCTTCTTCGCATTGATTCTACACAGCTCTTCCTCAATCTCCAGAAGACGTTTCTGACGGATCAGCTCTTCTTCAGAAGCTTCTAGACGAGCAGATGACGTTGAGAATTGATCATAGCTGGGTTGTTGAGGAATCGAGAAGTTTTGGGTCATGTCGACTGGTGGAGATGTAGCTGGAAAAGCCTGTCGATACTGGCTCACGTAGCCAGGCTCAGGAGCTCCGTAGAAATCAGTAGATGGTGGAGTTACAGGAACCGTCGGAGCCATTGAAGGAGCGGAAGGGGTTGAAAATGTAGGTTGAGGAGCAGCTGGAGGAGCAAAAAATGTGGAATTCGTAGGATAGGGAAATGGGGATTGTGATGTTCCATATGCAGACCCCATAGCTTGATACTGAAGTGGCATCATTTGTGAAGTGGGCGGGGCTTGCCATTGACTCATCATAGCTGGAGATAACATGTCTGGAGAAGCCTTTACCTCGAGCTTTTTCCACGGTTTTTGAGATTCGATCCTGGAAAAAATGAATTGCTTAAAATGTGAATAGGCTGAAGAGAAATGACTAATAGTAAGGAAAGTTTGACCCAGACCCTTCAGGAGGCGTTCTCGGTCAAAACCCTAAAATTAAGGGATTACGGTGTCTGCAACAACTTGGATTACAGGAGAAGGAGGAGGCGGGGGCCGCCAAACCATCCAAGAAAGCATAGATCAGCGATATTCTGTTTTTCGGAATTTCGAAAGTTTTGGAAAAGAGCGGAAACTATTTGACCCCGAGTTAATTATGCCTATTTGGGATTAACGATAAGTAGTATAATTAGAAGATTATGACGATCCGAGATTGGTGTGGATCAGATCTTTTTAGAAATTATAGAAAACATTTTGAATTCTGGCTGAAAAATTCCATTTATCCGGCTAAAATTTTCGGCCGTTTTCTGAGCTGAAAATGCATTTAAAAATGTCCAAATTTCATTTTTTTTAAATGATTTTCGAGATTCAAATTTCAAATCAAAGCTTTTCAGTTCAATTTTTAGAAACTTTTCAGGCCTGAATTTCCTCAGTTTTGACTGAAGAAACTCACCAATCATCCTTCAAAAACTGATATTCCATTGGTGTCAACGAATCTCCGTAGGAATTCCCCATTTCTTGAATTCGTTGATAATCTTTATCATCATTATCACTTTCATAACTTTTATCCATCAATTTTGCAATTTTCGGTTCCACTGATTTTTCCTCGTTTTTCACAGCGTTTTCAGTAGATTTCTTCTCTATCTTCTCCACGGCTTCTTTCATTTTTTGAATCAATATGCTCGAAAATTCTCCATTTTTCGTATTCCTCATCATAAAAGGTTTGTTGAGAAGCCAAATGAGACGATGCCGAAAGAGATGCTTTTTCTTCTGTCTGTCGGTGGCATTTGGGTCGAGAAGCTGGAAAATAACCGTTTTAAAAAGATTTCAAGGTCGAAAATTCACTTTATTAGAATTCAACCATAATTCTAAAGCCTTTTTCTCGTATGCTGTCAATTTCTCGCCCTCCCTCTTCGCAAACGTTCCATTATCACTTTTCGGCATTCCAGTCGAGGTTTTTCTGAAAAAAAAACTACTTCAAATTATTGTTTTCAATTTTTACCTTACAATGTAATAATATTATCCAACACTGGATCTGACTTTTCCTTTTGTTGCTTTACTACTTTCTTAGGTATACTCGCCGCGGCTTTGATTTTCGATGCTCGTTTCGGTGGTTTTTGCTGATTTTGGACCGGATTTTTTTGAGCATTTGCTGCTGGTGGCACCCCAATTACAGGTATCATCTGCAAAACACACTATTTCCAGTCATTTTTTTCTAATCTTCCATGTTTTTATTTCAGAAAATTTGATTATAACCAGTCACCTGTGACATCTTCTAGTATTTAGATGTTTATATAGTTTAAATAATGACGAAATATATCCAAGAATTCTAGAATCTAGATGAAAACTCGCGAGTTTCAGAGATTTTTGTTGTTCTCGGCTGAGGCAACACACCAGATTTCACGACAGTTCTGCAAACACCGTACCGGCAGAACGCACACTTTTTGACGTGGCAAATGATATTTTTTTGATGAATTTTCAGTTTTCTAGGAAGTTTCAGAGAGAATTAGCTGCAATTTCGAAAAAGAAAAACAAGTAAAATTGAGATACAACGAGTTTATATAAATGACATGAGTATTTTCTTCAGCAGAGAGATCAACATTGTGACAAGTATCAAATTTAAACAAATATAAAATGGTTAGAGGTAAAAACCTAGAAAATGATAAAATAAATTTATCAATAAATTAAAATTTCGCCATCAAACTGATCCTCCTCCATGTATCTGGTCTCCAGGAATGCCTTCGCCAGCTTAATAGCATCATCGGATGGATCCGACATAGCCATTCGCAAACGACGATCTCGGAATTGCATTTCTTGAGTCTGAGTTGTGGCGGCATCGAGCAGATGAGACGCGATCTTATTTCTACGACAGAATGGGTCCACATATATACGATCAACTCCAACGATCCAATCAGTTCTATCATAGCCGGCTCCAACTTCTCTTTGTGACTGATTTGTCCACGCATTCGCAATCTTTTCAACAATTAGAATTCCTCCGATCCTCATTCTCCTATCATTTCTGGCTAGAGCAATGAAAATTCGCTTGTCGCCCTCCCATATATCATCATCAGCATCCTTGCCCACATAACCTAGAAGGTTGTTGACATTTTTGATGTGCTTATTCATCAGTTTCTTAAATGGTTCTTCAGCCTTCTCTCGTTCCAGATAATACACTCGGAGCACTTCGTTCATATCTCGATGGGGAAATTGACTGAAAATGTTCCAGGTTTTTTGGCTTATTTTCAGACCACAACTTACAGTATTTGGAAGGAGAATTCCCGTGGAATCTCGAATAGGAATCGCATCGCTTCGTGGTATTTATCATGCATTGCGACGTCGGCAGCATCATCGACACAGTACACCATATTGCACTGAAAAATCAGATTTTGCAGAATTTCCCCTAGGCTAGAATCTAGCCTACATACAATATCACAGGTGATATTTCCAATTTTCTTCTGCCCAGCATCCAACACTCGCTGTCCTTTTGCCTGTTTTTTAATCGCATCTCCGCGTTTTCGAGGTGTTTCTGTAAACAATTTTTTTTCTTGCAAATTCATATCATCTTTTTTTTGCCGCTCACTTTTCTCTGGTTCATCCTTATCGTCTATGATCACTTTCCTCTTTGGACATTTCAGGTTTTGCACGTCCGCAAAGTCGTTCGATGTGCTTTGTTCTGTAAATACAAAAGTATGAATTGAAAACCTGGTTTTTTCGGTTTTTTTTACTTTGATTTTCCTCTTCTTCGACATTTTCTGGCTGCGGCTTTGGCGACTTTTGGAAATAGTCAGCGATTGTGATCTTTCTAGGCTTTTCCTTTTCTCTAACCATTTCTGCAAACAAGAAATTTCGAAGAAAACTTAAAGATAAACGAGTGAAACATGCGAAGAATGTATTTTAAAGGTTCCGCGCTTCTTATTGCAAACCCATGCGGCGCCATTGCGAAGTCCCGCGCCGCGCGTTGCAAAACACAGACTCCGCCTATTTTAAAGAACACTCGATATATTGAATTAATAGATTTTCAGCGTTTTCAATGATTTCTGGCTGAAATTTTTTGATTATTATTGAATAATCATGTAGAGAATTTCATGGCGATCATAATAAGTGGTAAAACTTATGAATTTCAAGAGATATTTCGTCAGCTAGTGACCTTTAAAGACATGACTCATAGTGATACGTCTAATATTACGATGTTTTATATAAAACTAGGTTTGATGTTTGCATGAGAATGTATTTTTACTATTGTCGCCTTTTGAAAAAAAAAACAATTTAATTAATTAATCAATTATTTCTCAGGTTCAAAACCAACAGAAATGATAGAAAATCGGCAAAAACTTGTCGATTTCCTCCAGTCTTGTGATTTATCAGAAGAAAAAGTGCGAAAAATCGAAGAGTGAGAATTCAAAATTCAAAATTCCCATCAATTATTCGTTACATTTTTTCAGTTTCATCGGAGAAAACTACATAGACAAACCAAAACGGAAACCACTATTCTCAGTGGGAGAGGAGGATTCAGAAGACCTCACAGAAGAAGATTCAGAATCTCCCCGAATCACTGAAAAATGTGAAACCGGCATTCAGTGTAAACGAGATTCGGAGACAGTGGAGATGGAAGCTGGAAATCGAAGTTTAGACGAAATTACCAAGGATTGGAAAGAATGTATGTTCTTAAAAAATCATTAAAAGTTGATTATCTTAATTTTCAGGCAAAACCGTCTCTCCTGGAGAATCACTCCGGTTGCTGAAACGTGGAACTGCAAAATCGCGAGAGCTAGAATCCAGATTTCCAGCTGAACAGGCGATTCCTATTAGACGAACGTTTATTAATAAAAAGTTGGATAAATTGCCATATTTGAATTATGATTACAGTTTGGTGAGTTTCTAAAAAAAGTTTATAAAAATTAAAAAAAAATCCTTTCAGGCCGCCGAATCCTGCTGTGAGAACATTGTAGGGTACACCCCAGTACCAGTTGGCGTGGCCGGTCCTCTATCCATCAATGGATCAACAGACATCTATGTACCAATGGCAACTACAGAAGGAGCACTGATTGCATCCACGAATCGAGGCATGAATGTGATACGAGAGGCTGGAGGCGTTGAGACGTCTGTTGTGAATTCAGGAATGACAAGAGCGCCAGTTGTGAAATTTCCAAGAGCTAGAGATGCAGTGTAAGGATTTTTTAGAGTTTTCAAATTTCTGAAATAACCTATAACATGTCTGGAGGAGTCCAAAATGGACCTTAAGTTGGACAATGTTTGTTAATAATATTCTTTCAGTGATCTCAAGCTATGGATCGAGGACCCAATCAACCAGAATTTGGTTCGACAGGAATTTCAATCGTGTAGCAGATTTGCAAGACTGAAATCCATCGATGTGACTATAGATGGAAATCTTGCATATCTGAGATTCGATGCGCACACTGGAGATGCGATGGGAATGAATATGATTTCAAAGTAAGATTTTTCAAAATTAGCTCAATATGACATTGTTCCATTGTTCAGAAGCTGCGACCTAACGATGCGTTTTCTCCTTGAAAGATTCCCCGAAATGCAAGTTCTTGCTCTTTCTGGAAACCTCTGTGTCGATAAAAAGGCGGCCGCCAAGAATTTCACAGAAGGACGAGGACGATCAGTTGTGGCAGAGTGTCTTATCAAACGAGATACAGTAATAAAGACCCTCCGAACGACTCCAGAAGCGTTGGCTTATTTGACGACAACAAAATTGCATATTGGATCGGCGAGAGCTGGAACAATCGGAGGATCGAATGCGCATGCTGCGAATATTGTCGCCGCTATTTTTATAGCAACTGGACAGGATGCGGCGCAGGTAAATATCAGGACTAGAAATTGAAAATCTGGGCTGAGAATGGTCTTTAAATGTTTCGATTATCTCAAAATATGTAGATTCATGTAGAAACAAAGAAAACTTTTAAAAAAATCGCTTCTCGTCCATTTCGGGAAACTTCTGGAATGTTCTCGAATTTTTTTTTGAATACCCTCCAAAACTGTAAACTCTGAAAATTATAGTGTTTTTTCGAGAGAAAAATTGTCGTTGAATTCTATTTTTTCGCAAAATTTTTAGACCTTTTTAGGATTTTCAGCTATATTTTCAAACGTTCTTTCTTGATTTTTCCGGGGTTTTTTTCTGTCTGAAATTTGATGGAACGGCGTTCGTGAAGATTACTGTAGATTACTGTAGAAAACCTATTTTCCATTTTGTAGTTGTTTTTTTTGCAATTACAATCACGTCAAAATGCAGACAAAAATCAGTGAAAAAAACCACAAAACAGAAAATAGGTTTTTTACAGTAATCTACAGTAATCTTCCCAAAAACCGTTCCATCAAATTTCAGACAAAAAACCTGGAAAAATCGAAAAAGAATCTTTGAAAATGGCTAGAAACCCTAAAAAGGTCTAAAATTTCACCGAAATATCGAAGAAAACGGGATATTTCTCTCTCGGAAAATCGCAAAATATTGAAAGCAGAAAAAAGAACAT
Source organism: Caenorhabditis briggsae (assembly GCF_000004555.2). Classification (NCBI taxonomy): domain Eukaryota; kingdom Metazoa; phylum Nematoda; class Chromadorea; order Rhabditida; family Rhabditidae; genus Caenorhabditis; species Caenorhabditis briggsae. The sequence continues at coordinate 14,262,913 of NC_013490.2, read as the reverse complement.
ATCAAAATCTATTTTTGTTTCAGGTAGTGTCATCAGCAATGTGCTCTACACGAATGGAAGTAACTGATGAGAAGGATCTCTATGTTTCGTGTACACTTCCATGTGTTGAAGTGGGTACTGTAGGTGGTGGAACTATCCTCTCACCTCAACGAGCCTGTCTGGAGTGTCTCGAATGCGCTGGACCGAATCATGAGCGACCGGGAGGCAATGCCGAACGGTTGGCTGAAATTATAGCAGCGACCGTGTTGGCTGGAGAGCTCTCGTTGATGGCTGCATTGACAACAAATGACCTGGTTTCGAGTCATATGAAGTTGAATAGGTAGGTCATTCATAGAAATGGTTTAATCGAAAACAAGAAAATTCGAAATTCCCGCTTTCAGATCCAAACAACAACTCTATTCGGACGATTCTGGAAAGCCCACACGATTACAAAGAGACTTCGAGAAGGCTAGAAACCTGTTGCCGAATTCCAATGGGAACATCAAACTGAAAAAGAAGATACCGCCAAGTGTTAATGTTCAGTGCTCCAGTATTCTGTAGTTGTTCTTCGAAATCATTTTTCCCCAAATCCTGCCCCCAATTTTCGTTTATGTGTATTTTGTTTATTAGGGTTGTTACCGTTATATCTGCTTGTTGTTTTTTCCCCTCAAATGCGCTTCAGCGCATTTCCCCTGGTATGTCATAATGACATCTTTTCCTAGGTTCCCCGTAAAATTTCAAATAGTTTGGATAGGTACTGCTTTCGTGTAGAGATAAGACATTTATAATTATTATCAATAGAGCGAGTTTGACATTGAAAAAAAAAACGAGGAAAATTAAAATTTCAGAACAGAATCGTTATTTTTCAAATACATCTCGATGGGATACATGGCTGGCAACACTTGAACCGTCTTCTTCGGACGGAGTCGACGATCGAATGGATTGATTTCAATGTAACGGGACACCAGGACGAAGACGCCGTTCTCGGAACAAAACTCCACACGTTCACACAATCGATATGTGACGATTTGATTGATTGGGATGGCTGAAATTCAATACTAATAAATTTCTAATTTTTTAAAAATCTTACATTTCGTCTTATCGATAACTATTTCCATCAGATTCCATTGCTCATTTGACAACTCGTTTATCGGAAAATTCTGCTGTAGACTTCTCAAAAGTTTTAGAGATTCAGAATCTTGGAAGTTCTGAAATTCTTTTTTTTTTCATAAAATCATATATAATTGATTTTTTCAAAAAATAGCTTTTCTCACTTCACTTCTGGAAAGTTGGGTGTATTCTGGAGACGCCATTTTTGAAGAAGACAATATTTTTAAAGACTTCTTTTGATATTTGCCACGTGTCAAAGCGCGGCGCCACGAGCACTGAGAGGAACTCAGATGCCACGTAGCTAGGTCACAAAGGCTCTAATCTGAAGAGAAAGAGCCGGAGATTCGTCGTTTTAAAAGCCACATCCTTCATGATTTCGATTCTCCATTCTTTTTAAACTGTTTGTTAAGTAGATTTTCGCAAAAAAAAAATCATAAAAATCAGCGGGTTACTGTAATATTTTAATTTTCTTTGATTTTCGTGATATTTCTGCCTATTTTTCTCGATTTTTAGCTACTATTCCTTTCGTTTTGTTCTCGTCTCGAATTATCATGCCTTTTTCTCGTAAAATGTGCATAAGGCATATGTATTTGCGAGTTTAAGCCCGAAATTCACTGTGAAGACGTAGCCATCGAAAAATCCCATTTTTATATGTTAATGCTTTCTAACGTTGCCGCATAAGCTTGTGTAGATATTCTTGCAGAATCGTTATCCATACTTATTAGTTAATTTGAGAGATTTTCAAAATTATTTTTTCTGAGTCTGCGTTATTTTTTCAAAATTACCTTTCGTGTCGAAACTAAATTGACAATTCTGCAGTGTGCGCCTTTAAATTCAGATTCTGAGAGATACTGTAATATTTTTATTTTCACCGGATTTTCGTTAAGTTTCTGGCATTTTTTCTCGAATTTTGGCTATGATTCTTTTCGTTCTGTTCTATTTTTTTTCGAATTTACATAATTTCCCTACTTAAATTGTGCATTACAGGACAAGATTCGCGAAGTGAACCTCGAAATTCGCTGCTTCGATACCGGCGACAAATAATCCTCTGAATTTTTGCTTGTGTTCCATTTGAAGCTTATTTATATTTTTCGAAAATTTCATCCTTTTTAATCACTCTATCTAGAATATTTTCAGGCAATTTCAAGAAAATCCTCGTTATTTTATATATATATTTTTAAAGTTGCCCTTCGTGTCGAGACTCTATTGACAATTCTGTTGTGTGCGCCTTTAAATTTAGATTTTCAGGGATACTGTAATATTATTATTTTTTCTGGAGTTTAGTGATAATTCTGCCGATTTTCAGCTATTATTTCTTCCTTTCTGTTTTTATCTTGAATGCTAAAAATTGTTCTTCTCAAATTATGAATTACAGAACGAGATTCGTGAAGTGAACCCCGAGTATTGCTGTTTCGAGACCGACATCGAAATCGACAATTATCACCATCATTTTTGCTTATATTTCGCTTGAAGCTTCTGTTTGTATATTTTTTCGAGTGTTTCATTATTTTAATCACTTTGTTCAGAAGATTTTCAGACAATTCGAGAAAATCGCTGTTGATTTTTAAAATTTCTTTTCGTGTCGAGACTTAATTGACAATTCTGTGGTGTGCGCCTTTAAATGATTGTTTTGGAAGGCTACTGTAATATATTTTTTGCTGATTTTCAGACGATTTCGTCGAGATTTTTCGTATTTTTTCGCCTGAAAATTGAAACTTTTAATTAAAAAAAAACAATTTACGATATCAGACATGCCGGATACAAAAAAATTCACCTTGTTTTTCTATTGATTTCTTTTGCTCTACTAGTTTTTGACCAACCATTCTATTAATTATGTACCGCGAAAAAAATGTTTTCTGCGGGAATTTTGAGAGATTGCGGGAGATTTCGGCCAATTAACTCTCTTCCAACCCATTTGTCGTCATTCTTCTCAACAGGCGACCTGGTGAACAGTCGTATCGTTTCTTCTCTTTGATTTCGTTTGATTTTCTCTATTTTCCTGCAGATTTTTCTGTGATTTTGCACATTTTTGTGTCCATTTCTCGTGCTTTCTTGTGATCTTTTCCCCTCTTTTTCGATAATTTCAGTCACATCAAATAATTTGTTTTCCAGAATCAAGCCAGGCGCCGATATCGAGGAGTCCGGAAACGAAAGGACAGTGTTTTGCGGAGAGTGCAGGAAGAAACGAATAGAATTTGTGTAGAGCAAGTTTTTTCAGCAGTTTGCGCTTCGTTTCGATTTATTTTCGAAAATTCGGATAATCGATGGTTGGAGACGGAAGAAGAAGTCTGCAGACGAGGGAAAGGAGATGTGACAAATGCCGAAAAATTGATATCGAGTTGCTGAGAAGACGCCAGGAAGATCCACGTGGCGGAAGGATTCGAATGAAATAGATGGTCTTGTAGATGGAAAGGTGCTTCGATTGGGAACGAATCGATAAAAATCAATATTTCTGAAATTCGATCAATGTGGATGTCCATTGGATGATGAAACGAATAATCATTATTCTATGTGAGCACTCCCATAAAGAATCCATTTATTGGTAAGTTTTCTAGCTGTTTTTCTTGTTTTTAAATGAGTATTTCCAGGCGATTGGGAAGCTGAAGAAGACGACGTGGAGTGGTGATCACTCAAGAATGAAGAGTTCGTGATCATGGATTATTGTTTGAATTCGATGGATGCTCGAGAATAGAAGAGGGATCTAGAAGGATATGACAATAAGTGGATGTGTTGATGAGTATCGTGTGCTGCGTGTTTTTATTTCTGAAAGTTGGGATCTAGAAATGAGATTAGAAAATTGTGAAATAAGCGGAAACTTTTGAAACATTTCATTTCATATTTTTGACTTATATTTTTAGAGATTGCCATTGATAATCTTAACTGGGAGAAACTGAATCTAGAGCTTCATTTTTTGAAATTGATTTCTCGAAAAACTAGTGAATTCTTTGGGAAGATCATTCGCTCATGACACGGGCACTGCGACATAGATCCCGTATCTGACAGAAGAACTGTCATGAGCGGTGAATCCCATTTTATTCACTTGTTTTTACCTTTTTAAACCTAGATTCAGTTTCTTTCTGAGATATTATTGAAGTGAGGTTGAGATGAAACTAGATTTTGAGTCTCGAAATTCAACTTTAGAAAATGGGACTGAATCTAGAAAAGTCGATATTGTAACTTGTTTCTCGAAAAAACAGTGGAATAAGGATGGGAAGAGCCGAAGTGCACAGTCCTGGCTGTTGTGCTCCGTGTCCTGGACTCTGCCACATAGGCCCCTGGCCGGACGGAAGAATAGTCACGTCAGGTTCTTCCCCTTGTTTCCGTTGTTGAAAAATATGAAATCTGGGTTCAGTTTCTCTATAGAATAGTATTAGAATTTAAGGTGGTGCGTGGTGAAAAATTTTATTGCTTTATTTTGTGCAGAATTCCATGTAGATCCCCATAAAAAAACGAAAAAATTCAAAAAAATTCCTTCATTGAGAAAAACGGCATCGAAAAATCAAAGTGGGAACCGGTGGCCTATCGGCCAGGTGTGAGTTTTCTAGGCCAACTTCCGGTAAAAGCGCGCGAAATTCGAATTTTTATTGATTTTCAGTGTTTTCTCATATTTTTGTCACGTTTTTTTCATACACCTAGGAGGAAATTAACAAAAACATTTTGAAATCTAAAAGACATCTGAGAAAACACTGAAAATCAATAAAAATTCGAATTTCGCGCGCTTTTACCGGAAGTTGGCCTAGAAAACTCACACCTGGCCGCTAGGCCACCGGTTCCCACTTTGACTTTTCGATGCTGTTTTTCTCAATGAAGGAATTTTTTTGAATTTTTTCGTTTTTTATGGGGATCTACATGGAATTCTGCACAAAATAAAGCAATAAAATTTTTCACCGCACACCACCTTAAATTCTAATACTATTCTATGGAGAAACTATTTTTTAAAATTTGTATTTTATAATTTTTTAAAATTGGACTTGATAAGAAAAAAGTTGAAATTTGAATTTAAGATTAGTTAATACGGGTACGGGTCCCAGCTTTTCAGAATCTTTAGGATATTTTTCAGAAATATTTTACTTTTTTCTTTGATGGTACCGTAGTTTCGCGAGCCACCTAATAAAGATTTCCATTCGGCGAGCGACTACGGTACTAATTTCAGATGTGTTATACTACATTCTAAATAGTTTAGCACACCGACATTGAAGAATCTAGTTGGAATTTCGGCGGCTCTCGCCCGAAATATAGGTAGGTTCATTGAGAGTAATAAAGAAACAGATAGATTATATTTTGGGAGAGAGCCTGGTTCCTCCTCTCGTCGTCTCTCTATCTTCGACTTATATTCTTCTGGGACTGCCCAAGAACTCCTGAAACTCCAAAATGTACCTAAAATCATTCATATGTTGTTGTAAATTCTATGTAGTCGTTGAAATGTGTACAAAGGTACCGTAGTCGCTCGCCGATTTGAATCTTTATTATTTAGCATGCGNANCTCCGGTACCAAAAAAGAATATTTACACTTTACAGTTTTTTTTGGGTTAATAAAGGTACTTACTACTTGGGAAGATAGAATAAGGAACTAAATCTAGATCTCGAAATTTGGAATTAGAAAATGAGATTTTGAGTTTCCTTCTATAGACATTTCTTAAAGGTGGGGGGACATGAAAAAATAATGTTCTCGAAATATCGTTTAAATATGCCTCTCGAGGAGTTGAACGTGTGGGACGAGGATTGAGGGTGCGGCGCCGCTACCGACTGAGCTACACGGGCAAAGAGAAAGCGGTCGCCTCTTCCTTATCTAGCTTCTAGTTTCTCGACTTTCTTTAATGATAAATTTTCTAGATTCAGTCTCTCCCGTCTGAGCTAGCTTTTGAGGTAGGTACGGTCTAGAACTGAATTTGAATTTATTCTTTATCACTTATTTCTAATACTTAAGACTAAAGTTGCAACTTTCCTACACTTTTAAAAGATCTTAATCTAGATGTTAAAACGTCCTTGTAGTTTCATGAGAAGAACCCGATATCCACCTCCTCTGAAACGCCGTCAATCCGAAGATCAACAGAGTAGCGCCACCTTCAATCGCATTCGAGCCAATGCTGACAGGTGAAACACCTCAACCAGCATCCTTCCGAACAATCGGACAATACGCCGATGAAACACCCGATCGCTCTTCTCATGAAACCAAGTGTCTTTCGAGAAATTGAAATTCAAAAAATGAATCTAGAAAAGTCCGAGGAACTCTTTCTAATCTGGTTTCCAAAAGTTTTCTCGATTTTCTAAAATTAGGAACAATCTAGATTCAGTTCCTCCCAGTTAAGATCAAGTATCTCCTAATAATAAATCTTTCAAAAACTACATCTCATTCTACACTCAATCTCATCTTCAAAACCTAATCTCCAGGAAAATACTTCATCATTTGTTGTCTTTCCGATCTCTCTCCGAGCATCCATCGAATCCTACGAATCCTCCGTGATCCCGAACTGTCCGTCCTTTTGCCTCTTTGTCGACGACGTCGCCTTCTGCATCCCAAGTGCCTGGAAATTCTAATTTAAAAACATGAAAAGCAGCTAGAAAACTCACCAATTAACAGATTTATTTTACGATCCTTCAATCTTCACATACTTCTTGTCAACTTTTGACTCATATCCATATTGTTGCTCCAAAAGCAGAAAAATTGTTTTTTTATCGATTGGAGCCAAATTGAAGACTTCCTCTATCTCCTAGCCATTCAGACGCCGGTCACTATGCACTCCAGAATCTTCTCGCCACGTGGATCCTCCTCTTGCTGTCTCCTCCTTTTGATGACGTCTTATCATTCGATATCGACTTTTGTCACATATTGAATTGTCGATAATCCCATCCGGCATACTGTCCCTATCTGCTGGCCACTTCCGTCGCCCCGGTCCCACTCGATCCCTGGATTATCGATTTTCCAAATTTCTGAAAACAAATCAAAAACAAAGCGCAAACTGGAGCTAAAAACTTGCTCTACACAAATTCGATTCGACTCCTTTCTCCCTGCCCTCTCCATAGAACATTGTCCTTCCAGATTATTCGATTTCGGTGTCCCTGCTTCTGGAAAGAACAAATGATTGAAATTGATTGAAATTATTACAAAAATACAGAAACATGAGAAATCGAAGCGACACCTGAAGAAAATTCGGGAAAATCAAGCGAAATCGAAGAGAAAAACTAATACGACCGTTCACCAGGTCGCCACTTGGGTTCAAGCGAGGGGGTCAGAAAGAGCGCCCCAGTAAATTTAGGAAAAATTCTAAATTCGCTGCCGAATTTCGTTGGCTGAGTTTCACAGTTTTAAATGAAGAGCGAAAAAGCGCGCCTTGCAACCAGTTGATTTTGAAGAAATAGATCATGATCTAGATAAAACCCGCGTCCAATTTAAAAT
>NC_013490.2:14254178-14255216 GCF_000004555.2 Caenorhabditis briggsae | reverse complement strand
ATCGGAAAGCTGAGAATCAATAGAAATAGTGTGGAAACAAAAAGTAATTTGTACAACCACAACGACTACTACCACTACAACAATTCGAATACCCAATGTTTCACAACAATTGCAGTCGGGCATAGCACTATGATGATACTATTCTGTGATTATAATAACACCTTTTCGCATAAATGCGCTTCACGGCAACCAAAACTTGTCTGCCCTCTCAGCTGGTTAAAATTATGTTATGGAAAATGTATAGAAAAAAACCTCGCTTCAAAAAGAGAGAACATCTCAATAGTCGCCGATTTCTGGAAACTTTTGGATGTTTCCCCAAGGTGGTCGCCTGTTGAGAAGAATGACGAGAAATGAGTTGGGAGAGTTAATTATTTAATTGGCCGAAATCTCCCGCAATCTCTCAAAATTCCCGCAGAAAACATTTTTTCGCGGTACATAATTAATAGAATGGTTGGTCAAAAACTAGTAGAACAAAAGAAATCAATAGAAAAAAAGGTGGATTTTTTTGTAGCCGGCATGTCTGATATCGTAAATTGTTTTATTGAATTAAAAGTTTCAATTTCCAGGCGAAAAAATACTGAAAATCTCGATGAAAATGTCTGAAAATCAGCAAAAAATCAAATATTCGAGTCTCGACACGCAAAGACACTTTTAAAAAATTTAGAAGGATTTTTATGAAAATGCCTGAAAATTTTTCAAATAAAGTTATTAAAAGGAAGAAACATTGGAAAAATTATATAAACATAAGCTTGAAACGCAACGAAAGCAGAAATATACAGAAAAGTTTGTCAGTTTTCGATGTCGGTGTCGAAGGGCAAATTTCGGGGTTTTCTTCGCGAAAATCGTTCTGTAATTCAGAAATTAAGTAGGAAAGTTATGCAAATTCAAGAGAACAAGAGCAAGAAAGAATTAGTAGCCGAAAAATCGAGAGAAGTTGGCAAAAATATCACGAAAATCGAGCAAAAATTAAAGGTGGTGTACGGTGAAATTTTTATTGCATCAAAATGTGCAGTAATGCATGTAGATTGACATAAAAAT
>NC_013490.2:14204829-14254078 GCF_000004555.2 Caenorhabditis briggsae | reverse complement strand
ATTCGAGTTGGCATTACATCTAATCTCTTTTCTCTTTTTGAGATGCAAACCGTCGATACTCTTCGTGATCGTCTCTCTACGACTCGTCGCATCTCGAAAGTTCACATCCCATGAGAATCGGAACCCGAAAGGAGAAGGGTTTGGTGTGTTCAGAATGATACACTATCACACAAAATTCCTTCTTGGAGGAAAAAAAAAGATAGAGAAAGAGACACCTTTGGAGTGATTAATTATTTGCGGTTTTCGACGCAATTTTGTTTTTATCTTTTTTCCATCATCGTCATCATATAAGGGTTTCTTTGCACCTCTTGCCTTGAACCAGACGATTTGGCGCCTTCAAGTTACTAGCGAGAAAGAGAGGGATTAATAGAAACTCAGGGGAAACCATCAGGGTCATACCCTGGCAAAGTGGAAAATAGGAGAAATAAAAATACGAAATTTAGATTTTTGAAACAAGATTTTCAACCATTTTTATTATATTTTCAGAAAGCCATCAACGAGTGTGAAGGCGAGTATATGGACAATAAGAAGCTGATCGAGACCAAAAATCTTCGCCGTCAGATTCCAAAAGGGTTCAGTTATTTTGCTGTGGATTTCGGATTGTCAAACGGTTATGCTCATGTCATCGAAAGTCATGATCACTTCCCAGCAACGTTTGCCACGGTAAGCCATGGCCTAGAATTCTCAAACCGAAAACCTTGGTCATATGTTCTATTAGAATTAAACTCAGACGTTTAATTTGTCATTTCAGGAAATCATCGCCGGAATGTTGGATCTTCCCCCGAAAAAGTGGAGAAAACGCGAAACAGACGAGATGTCGAAACAAAAATCACGCGCTGAGAAATTCAAGCAGCTCTGGGAGCCGTTCGATTGGACAAAGAGGCTCAGAAGCCAGGAGGGACCATCCACGTCTTCTGGATCATCGACGTCATCAAGAAGAGAGTGATTGTATATTTATTTGACCTGTTCTTATTCTGATTGCTTTTTCTCACCTAAACATCTTCCCCCATTCCTTCTCGTTTTCTCATAATCTGTCATTTTATTCCAAACCCTTATTTACACAAAAAAAAGTTCAGAAAGTAATCGAATGTCCATTGACTGTCACCGTCTCCCCCTCGAATCCTTTGACAGTCGTACGGCCCAATTTCTCAAAATGAGCACGCAACTCGTTTTGTTTCGGAAGCAAATCGGCAATCTTCGGATCGTTGAGGAAATTCATCAGATCGTGTTCGGCTTCAGCCTTGTCGCACTGCAAAAATGCCACGTGGCCTAGGTTTCCGAGTGTGGGTTCCTTGGACTAACCAACTCCAACATCTTCTCGACATATATCGCTTTGGCATTAGCCTTCTCCAACTGACCCAACTCGTTCCACGCATTCCATTTGAGTCGTTCCTCGATTTTGAAGAAATACGGTTGTGCCGTGTTACATGGACCAACTGTTGCCTGCTTATACAAACAGTACATGAGCAATTGATCAGTTACGGTGGTTTTGATGGGTCCTAGAATAAAAGAGGAAAAAAACTAAAAAATTAGAGTCAATACCATCTTTCGGCAGTGCCTGAATAATCCAGACAGCCGATTCGAACTTCTCGTCAAGTGTTTTTCCCATTTTAATTGCTCACTGGAGCTATGTTTTGGCCGCTTTCGGCTCCAACTATGAAGACGCCGCTGTCGCTACGTGGGAGAATCATGTGACGTGGATGACCAAGAACAGTGGGTCACTAGAGAGAAGTACAGAAAAATAAGACACAAGTTCTATAAAACAAAAACATTTTTCATCAATTGAGAAAACATCAAAAGCTCCGAATATCCTATAGCGAGTTAATAGAACACTCTACAACAACAAAAATACTATTTGGATAGGTGGACGGTGGCTACCAGATCTCTAGTTACAATCACTAAACCATAAAGAATGATTGGCGAGACGGTGGTGTTGGTGTTTTGATCAGAATCGTCGTAGCGGTGTCTCCGTTTGTCGAACTGTTTTTCTGGAAGAATTTGAAGTTCACTTGAATTCACATTGATTACTTACTCAATTCTCTGTGCAATTCTCTCTTCTTGTGTGGCTCCGTATAGTTCGATCTGATAGTAGTTATGATTGAGATGTTTCGGTTGAGATGGTAGCTCTGGGAAATTTCGATAAACAACTGGAAATCTGATTAGCAACTCACGAGGAATATTATCAGGCCTTTTCGGATATCTTTGTCCAAAACGTCCCGACGGTGATGAGGAGATGTGCTGGAAAGGAGCGAATCCAGGAGCAACCGTCGCGGGTAACTTCGCCGGATTGGTTGAATGAGTGCAGGGAATAGCGCCTAGGGGATTGTAATTGAAGCGGAAATTCGGTGTGATTTTTCCGTTGTACGCAGTTTCGAGATTGAAATGATGTTTAGCTGGTACTTCAGGTGGAGGTGACGTATCACGGTCATTTCGATTCAGAAGATTCAATCGAGAAGATTCGAAACGACGTGGGGATTGGAATGCAAGAACACGTTCATGCTCTACGAGTTTTGTCGGCGTTGGTCCGAAACGAGTAGTGTGAGTTGGATTTCTGTTGAGTGACTGGAAAAAGAAATAATTGTCATTGGTTCTCCTCAATATATATTCACCGGTTTCTGAAAGTTGTTGTTTTTGTAGGCGTCAGCGATCACAGCAGAGGTGGTGGAGTTAGGGAAAATTTGCGTTGATGGTCCTGTGGGCGAGACACCGTCTTCAAAATCCTAAAAATTTTGAGGTTGTTGCTAAAGGAAAAAACATTCTATCACTAACAGCACTGCAAAGCCTTCCGAAGCAATCTCCTCGTCCTCTTTTACGTATATTCTGACAAGAAGTCCCAAGCACTTTACTTTGGTTTGACGTTGTCTCCTGATGCTCCCCTCTTTCACTTTTCAACTGCTCTTCTTCTGCAATTTGGAAATTAAGGTCCATTTGCTGCCATACTCTCCCCGCACCGAATGCGATTCTTCTGCCAGTCATCACTCTCCGATCGATCGTCTTGTTGTAATGCTGCCAACGTTCAACGAGTCCCTTCAACATAAACGTGTTTGTGAGTCTCGGGCGGCTGATGCACTGCAATGAGTACCGTCGCCGATAATTTCTCTCATACTGTAAGTTCCACAACATTCCTCACCTGATCAACTGAAATATCTGGCACTTCAGCGAATCTCCGTGCTCCTGCTGGTACTTGAGTCGAGTTGAATCTATCGAGATGACCTGAAAAAGTTTTTTATTTCGACCAGAAAAAACACAATTCTCACCATCGTCGTCATCCAGATTAGCTTCCAGCTCGCCGATAAATTCTGCGTCGGTGAAGTATTTCTGAAAATTGTCGATTTTTTAACACGAATTTTCTCTTCACTCGATTTTTTGATTTTCAGCTTTACCTGATCCTGATGTAAGTTATGCATTTGGCCTCGTCTTGTCTGAAATCGGAAAACACATTTTATTTAAATAAAATTAAAATCCTACGTTTGTCATCCCTGTAATCCTTCGGAAACAGCAATGATTCCAAGAATTCGTTGCTCTTTTTCCTGTAAAATAGACAGAAAATTTAAAATTGAGACAAAAACCGAAAAATACGGTAAGACTCAATGAAAACTGGCTAAAAATTATGTTTCAAATGAAATGAAAACTCGCGCCTCTACAGTAACCCGACAATGAGACTTCGCTGCGAGACCCAATACATTTTTCTAAAAGTTTTCCTTTAATTTTGCAATGTTTTTGTTCCAGCTTTCTAAAAATGTGTCTTGTTTGAAACTTTTTCAAAATTCAGATTACCATTATTTTTTCCGTACTTTTTCTCGATTTCTACAGATTTCGCACACTTCTTAGCATTTTTTTAATCCCAATAAATTATCTGTTTCATAACATAATATTTTTGCCGACAAAGTGTATACCCGATTTATAGGACACTGTGTAATAAATTTCAGGAACGCTTTGGCTCGCGCATTGTGTGGTAATAAACAACAAAATCGGCCGAAAGCACATGTTTTTGTATTGATTTTACACGAATTTTCATGGAAACATTTGCACAGGAATGAGAGCTATATTTCCAAATTTCCTTCGAGGATTTTAACTCTGCTTTGCACTTTCTAACATTTTTTCTTTGGAAAGTTAGCACTTTTTTTGCTAATTCCTCGCCTTGACCAAATAGGCTCCGCCCCTTTCCCCAATCTCCTCTTCCTCTTCTCTTCTTTCCCCCTAACTAATATTCAAAATGTTCCCGAAAATTCTCAATTTTTTTAGACGTTCTCCAGATTCTTCCAGAAGAATCGTTGGAATAACGGTTTGGAAAATGTCAGATTCCGGACGGTTAGAGCCGCAAAATCCCGATGTTAGGTAGGAAAACATTGGTTGTGCTTCTAAAGTCAGTGTGATTTGTAGCACAGAGAGCAGCTCGGAATCGACGACGGTGAATCCCGAAGAGGAGAAGCTGGTGAATCTGGTAAGTATAGAATCAGGCTACACGTATTTTCAGATTTATTTCAGGCCCACGCCGCGAAGAAAAATCTTGATGAATACTACAAAAAGCAAAATGAGATACTGGATCACTATAAACACGACAGTGAACAAATAGAAGCAGCTCGGCGGAAACGTCGTCAAAGTGCAAAATCATCTGAATCTGAGTCTTCTGATGGAAATGCGCCTGAGTTGGAACGGAAAGCCTCGACGATCTCCATGAAATCTGCGGACTCTCTATTAAAAAGAGCAGAGCATTCAGAAATGAAGGAGAAAGAGTTGGCTAAAGCAGCCGCCAGATTGGCCAATGTCACATTGCTTGTGAATTTGTGTAAGTTTAAAGTTGATTTATACTGTAACTTAATCTAAATTTTCAGTGCTAATGCTTGCAAAAATGACAGCTTCATATCTATCCGGATCTATGTCGATCATCTCCTCGATGGTTGATTCGATTGTCGATCTAACTTCCGGAGCAGTCTTATCCATTTCCTCCCGCATGATTCGCGTTCGTGACCCATATCAATATCCACGTGGACGTACTCGCGTTGAGCCACTTTCCTTAATTCTCATCAGTGTCATCATGGGAATGGCCAGTGTCCAATTGATCATCTCCTCGGTTACCAGGATTCATGCTGCTGGTTAGTGAAAGGAATTCATTTTTTCAAGTTTTTTTTTGAAACATAATAGTGACTCTGTTAGTGTTTGATCTGTAATCTCTACAGTGATCCAGATAAAAATCTGATCAGTAACTCGAGAGTACCAACCTTCCCCCCGAGAAGATTATATTTCGCAATACTTGACAGAAGCTGCCCTACGGAGCTTTTGTGCACATGTCCGCGTACAAAAATCACATGATACGGGAGTGAGAATCAAAACATAGCTATGCTACGACAGAAGCTAAAGTAATCTCTAATTCAAGTACACAAACTAAAATTGAAGGGCCTTAATATTTTAAATTAAAACTACAGTATCCTTCAAAACGGAACTTACATCGATTACTGTATTGAGAAGTACTGTAGTACTAGAAAACGTACTGTAACTGATTGAGATATCTTTGCAGCTGCTGATGGTGAAAAGGATGAGATCAATGTTAGCTGGCCGACTATTGGAATCATGGGGTCCACCATTATCGTCAAGCTCACCCTCTATCTAATATGTCAGAAGTAAGTGGGTTACAGTAATCCACAATTTTAATATTACAATTTCAGATACAAATCCAACTCATCAATCAAAGTTCTATCTCTGGATCATCGTAACGATTGTATCTCAATCACAATGGCTCTTGCATGTGCCTGGTTAGCCTACTACTATGGTATTCGTACTGATCAACCAACTTCTGGAGTGTCATTTTTTGGAATGTGCCCCAAAGAAGGATGCGATTTGTACTATCTGGATCCCATTGGAGCAATCATCGTCTCATTTTACATTCTCTACACGTGGATTCGTACGGGATATGCGCATTTTGTGATGCTTAGTGGAAAATCAGCACATCCGGAACTTATCAATCGAATCATTCATCAGTGTATTGAGCACGATCCACGGATTTCTCACATTGACACCGTCTATGTCTATCACTACGGAACCAAGTTTCTTGTCGAGGTAAGGATCTTCAAAATATTGAAAATCCTAAAAAAAAGTCTCAAGATTGAATTCCAAGATTTTAGAACTTTAGAATTTTCAGAATTCGCAATTTGCTGAAATTCTTTTTCCAGGTACACATAGTCCTCGATCAAAACATGTCCCTCAAAGTGACTCATGATATCGCGGAATCACTTCAAACTGGAATTGAAGCAATGTCGGAAATTGAAAGAGCATTCGTTCATTGTGATTACGAGTTCGAGCATCATCCTCATGACGAACACAAAGCTGTTTAGAGATTATTCAATTTTTGTATTCTGAAACATAATATTCCTTCGTCCACCAATTCATTCATTTTTATTTGCTTCCCAAGAATCACATTTTTCACTCCAATTGCGTTTTTTTTATCTCCCAAATCAAACTTCCTGTTGTTTTCTCTGTTTTTTCCAAACTTCCATTCTCATCTCACATCTCAATCAGATCTTCATCTCATTCAATTTTCAATATATCTACAATTTTAGTCAATCTCATAAGAAATAAAGTTAATGGGTCCGAAAATTTTGAAATTTCAGAAGTCTAATTGTAAGAATCAAGAGTGAAAACTTCATTCAAACATTAAAATTACGAAAGATTAGCAAATGTTCAAATTTTCAAATAATCACTGGAACATTCCACATTAACATTTCAATCCATAGCAATCATAGGCGAAACCGATTCTCTCCAACTCGCACTGCATCCATCCGACATATGGATTACATTCCTGAGTGAAGAAGTCTCCAATGCATCCGATGAATGATTCAGTCGCATCACAGAACTTGTTTGGATTCGCGTTGACGGTGGCGTTGAATTTGTAGAAACACGCGCGGTACTGATTTCCGTCGGTGGTTTCTCCCTTTCGAATACAGTCGATGTTACTTTGATAGACTGCAAATTTGCTCTGTTGAGAATATATTTTGAAAATTATCGATCCCGCTCCATTGAAAATTTTATTGTCGAATTAAGAAAAAAATGACACCTGAACCCTTTCTCGGAATGGAGTGTCAATATTTCAGGCGTTCTCATACGGCAATTTTTGCACTGCCCTTTAACTTTTAGCTTTGAGATCAATTATCTAGGTTCCCATCAGAGATATAAAAAGTTTTTCAACTGATAAATTGTTTATCATGACACGAAGAACATTTTATTTAAGATAATTGAGCTCAAACTTGGCAGTGTGGAGCTCTTCTATTGTAGGTTTTACGGAAAGTTCGGTTGTTTGGTAGAAAAAAAGATTCTAGAGATGCTAGGGGTCATATTGATACTAAAAGGTCTAAATTCTCTTCAGCAAATCTCACTTACAATAGTTTACAAAAATTAATTCCGCTGTGTACTGTATCGTTTTTGGTGCCGGCCTCGCAAATCGACATGAACGCCGCCCGCGAGATTCTCAGGGACCAGTTTTTTCAATTCGACAATATTCGATAATATGTTCAACAATACGAAAATTTTAGTTTTGGTAGAGAATTCAGGAGTTCATCTGAGTATTTTTGGGGATTCATTTGAGTATTTCCCTATTTAAATGAAAATCCGAGGTAATACAAATCCCTTACCATCAAAACCAGTACTGCAAATGAATTCGAGATGTTTCATGAGATGTGTGTATTGCATTACGTTCCACCAATTGGTATTTCCAAGAGATATCAAATAGAAACGATCGATGCATGTGTCGTAGGTGAAGCCAAGAGTCTGGACGAACAATTGACGGGCACTGGAAACATCGAAATGCTGTCAGTTTACACACATCGGGAGTATTGATGTTGGAGCATCTCAATGGAAAAGAAAATCAAAAACTTACGCGCACACAGAAGCCAACTGATCGATTCCTTGATCGATCATTGAGATGGTAGCGTTAGTCAAAACGTCGGCATTGCGCCAAGTGGTGGTTGATGGAAGACCAACAGCACTGGCAAATCCAGCCTAAACCATATCAAATTAGAGTGATCTGGGCTTTCTAGAGCACCAAGGACTTTTCAATGTTCAGAAGTTCCTGGTGGTCTTAAATGACTTATTCCCTGATCCATCACTAATACCTGATTATGTTTCAGTTTATCAAAACATTTTCGATGTTAAATTACAAAATAGGAATTTGTGAAAAATGTCTTTAATAATTTTCTTAAAAGATTAATCTAGCTTTATCAAAAGCATTGGAATTTCAAGATACCCTAAATACTATAATAGGGTGGCCCCCCAAACCATCAACTTTTAGCTCACATATATATATAAAGGTGGTTACCAGACAAAATGTTGATTATAATATCGAAATAATTTGTCAGCTGACTACTTTTGATATCTTCTACAGAAACTGAGATATATGGACTCACCACTAATAGCTTGGGGGGAGGGTATTCAATTAGAGTGTTTACGGTAGTGAAAAAGCATTGTAAACTGAGCATTACCTGAGCAGAGGCAAATGGAACACTATTGCAAGTTCCCAATGCTAGGTCCTTGTTTCCAGTGGAGAAGTATGTTTTAATTTGAGACTCGGTGAGCATATAATCTCCGATTGACGGAAGAAGGGGGTTGAACAGTCCGGAGATAAGGACCACGCACGACAGTCCAATGAGAAAACGGAACATGGCTGGAATGTGATAAAAATACAGTTTAGAACTGATATTTTTGGTATTGCAAAGATACACACTGAACAGATTCCTTATGTAAAGTACCGTAACTAAAACGCATGGGTTATTACTAAAAGTAACCAGTTCTGAGACAAACTTAAAAATTTAAGAAAATTCTGGTTTTTGTTTGCATTAAAAATCAAAAGGCAGAATTTGGTGACGTGGAAAAGGAATAGGCGGTGGCTGTGTCTTCGGTGATAAGAAGAACGAGGATGATAGTGAGTGCCACATTTCGCGACGATGGCCAAAGGCAGGCAGTAAAAAAGCTGCGTACACATTAGAAATACTGGCATTTATTAGTTTTCACACCATTTTTAGTGCAGACACAGGTTATACAAGGTTGAGATGTGAAGTATGAAAGTTTACAAGGGTAAATGTAATTTTAAAAAATGTATTTTAAAATTCAGGTATATATGTCGATCCGGAACAATGAGTCTGGATCCGAGAACGGCATCAGTTTGAGACATTTCGACTACGAGTTATTTCACTTCTTAAAAGGACCGTACAAGATTTCAAAACCACTTATTCATTTTTAACGACATATTTAAATCATCTTGAATCCTTACAAAATTTGATGAAAGTTCTGAAATTATACTCCAGATCTGCGACACCAATTGTTTTCATGGTAGATCAAAGTCAAATTGCAGTTCGTAATTCTTGTTTGGGTGAACGTGTGCTGTGAATCTTCTTTCATGATTAGACGAGGTGTGCTTATGAGGAACAATCTGAAGATATCTATCGTTGTCAAAGGATTCAAATAGCCAGAACCGTCATAAGGATATTAATTTCATACTTCCTTTTTTTCTTCTTCTCTCCTATTTTTTCTACAGCTTTCAAAAAAAAACAATCAATCACATAATTTTTTCTTTTTCTGACTCATTCTTCTTTCTAAAAAGAGAAACGAATATGAGTCAGCGCATCCCAGCATGTTCCTCCGTCTTATTGCTCATTCTTATTATAGAAACCATACACAATGGGAAAATGCTTTCAGAATAGGACGCTTCCCACAGTATGCCGTTCAAAAAAAAAAACTCAAGATTCGTGATTTTAATGTGTAGGAAGGATTCATTTTGATGTGATTTTCCGAGGGCTTGCTGAAAAATTCAAAATTCGATTTAAAAACAAAAGTTGTAAAAAAAGTA
This sequence comes from Caenorhabditis briggsae, assembly GCF_000004555.2. Taxonomy (NCBI): domain Eukaryota; kingdom Metazoa; phylum Nematoda; class Chromadorea; order Rhabditida; family Rhabditidae; genus Caenorhabditis; species Caenorhabditis briggsae. Next base: position 14,244,243 of record NC_013490.2, on the reverse strand, counting down.
TTTTTATTTTATCGATTTTCATTAGTTTGTCACTGATTCTTCTTATCTTTAGTTTGTTAGTCATATTCTCTGAAATTGATAGTCTTCTTTTCTTGCACAATTTTGAAAAGTTGCACATTTGTTCAGTGTATCAATTTTATTTTTTATGTACAAATTCTGAATCACCTGTTTCATAAAAAATGATATCGAAACATTATAAAAACAGATGGAGATGTTTGGTGTTGGTCAGTAATGATTACTGTATCCAAATGCTTTGAATTTTAGGGGGGAAAAAAACTAAAACTGGTTTTCTGAGTTTCCAGGATTAACTGGGAACTCTGAAAAAGTATGACTAGCTTTGTTTCTTGCTATTCCGTATAATTTTTATCCAACAGCAGTGTTGTTTTTTACTTTTTCTCACGATAGAGCGATTTTTCTTTTACTCAGATTTTGAAATTCGATTTATCCAAAGACAACCATCATTGATTCAACTGAATCTGCATATTTTCCCACAATTTCCCCTAGTTATTTTTCTTTTCCCTCTCTCTCTCTCACGTAACATACGGGTATTGGGAGGGTTCAGGTTCTACCGCCCCAAGTGAACATAAATGCAAACAATCATCACGTTCTCTTCGAATGTCTCCTCCCTGAGCAACACTTCTCTCTCTCTCTCTCTCTCTCTCTCTCTCTCTCTCTCTCTCTCTCTCTCTCTCTCTATCTCTCTCTCTCTCTCTTTATGTCATTTATGTATACCAGCTATCACTCTTCTCGAAATCACATAAACACTTTTTTTGGAAAAAATCGCTGATAAGAAAAACATAAGTTGTGGTTTGGATGGTTTCTCTTGTTTTTTGTTATAAATGATCAGTTAGCTTCATTTCACTTAATGGATCAAATGTTTTATATGTGGCTGAAAATTATAATGTGGGCGGAGTTGAACTCTGGCAACGATAGTCCTCAAAGGTGCATTCATTTATAAGATTTACAAAAAACTACTGTCGAAAAATGGAGCCAAATCAATTTTTCATTAATCGTATGAATACATGCGCCTTTAAGAATTCTCACTGTCCGAGTTGAGCTCAGCACACATTGGAGTTTTTGCCATTGAGTTTATACCAGAGTAATAGCTTTTCTTCTATAATATTTTGATTTTTGTGCGCACGACTACTTATCAGGTAGTCGTTTTCAAAACCGATTCCAGAGTATTAAAAAATTAATAACTTCCAAAAATAGAAGATTCTAAATCGGGTGCTAGTCGGTGCTTAATACTGGTGATAAAATTATTTTAGTCAATTCTCTGAAAATTTGCCTCGTGTCTATTTTTGTGTCTATATAAGAAATCGACGGTACCAAGATAGAAACTGATATTTCCAGCTTATCAGTGACAAAAATTCTTGTGATGCTGGTTGAAAGACGCTTTTCCTTTCGGGCGATTTTTTTCAGTTTGGTCACAAGATGTTTTTGGTGTTAGATTTTTCTAGTATGTTAGCTTTTGATGGATATATCATCAGATCTTCAAGATGAATTTTGAAATTTACTCAAAAGGAACCCATAGTTTTATTCACAATCCGTGTACCCTAAAACCTGTATTAGAAGGGCGGTTTTTTCTATTTTGTCAGGGGGTCTTTCTATTACAGAGGTCTATCTGTTTTTTCAAAAACCCTGCTCGGAGTGCCTTTCTATGAGAGGGGTTTTTTGTTAAAGAGACCCTTCTAATAATGGTTTAGCGGTATTCTTAGTTTTCAGATATCCGTGGTTAAATCCTGGAATTTCATAAGTTTAAATCCCTAGGCTTTCCAACATTTCAAACTGAAAGTTTCCAATTCGTCATTCTCCCGAAAACTATCTCAAAATTTACGACATCGGTAGCGGAGAACCAGTGATAAAAATCTGCTTCTCGCTTCTCTTTTTCCACCAAAAAAGCCATAAAAATATTGTTGATATATTTGTATGCAATCACTCAATATAATTGGTTTCATTTTCCTTTTTTCCGGTTCTCCGGGCGAGATCAGAACTTTCAAATTTTAAAAATTCCAAAAAAAGTTCCTCTGAAATTATAAACTCCTCCATTTTTAGACTCTTACTCATAACTTACTCTCAACTTATTTCCCCGCATATTTTGACTCATCATTTTTCCATTTTCTGACCATTCTTGCTCTTCTGATTCATCAATACTTCCACCCCTTTTTCTTCCCACCTTTCCCACCATATTGTAATCAAAAATGCTCTTACCTCCCATTTTGATTTTTTTTTCCGATTTCCTTTTTCATTTTCCCCTCATAAGACAGTATTATTTGCGAATTATCAACACACTATCAGACTGTTTTTATGTTCTTGTGTGTGCTCACAAGGGTGGGGAGGAAAGAAGGGGTTTTAAGAATTTTTAGGTAAGTATCAGTGTGACGTATTATTCTGATATATAATTTTTGTAATTTGACTCAATCTGGTTTTGAGAGATCGAACCTTAATCATAGATAGAAAGGAAGAAAGGATATCGAAAAATCAAAAGTCTCTCTTCTTACCACCATGGAAGTAGCGGGTCTTGCCAAGACTGTCGAAAACAGGGCCGCGGGTAGGTTGTAGTGGACCAAACTGTCTGTTCTGTCGGAAATAAGCTCAGCCACCAAGAAACTTTTAGGTCCGCGAGACCGGCGAATCCTACCTATTACAAAAGTACCCGAACTTGTTTTCGACAGCCTTTTCCACTCCCAAAGTTCTGAAAAGGCGGCGCAGGGAGTAAAAAAGGAAAGTAGAGAAAATCAGTGGTTTCTGAACCCCTCTCTGAATCGAATTCAGGTTCTTCAAATTTTCAAAATTCTTTGATTTCTCAATAGAATAGTTATCTGTTCCTCAACTTTCAATATGTAATTATTCCTGTTTCCTACAAATTTTACATATTTTTGCCCAATGGAAGAGACCAAACACCCCAAAAATAAATAAATACAATGCATTCTTTTTTTCATATTTTTTCATGTGTGTACTTTTTTCTTCTTCCTGCCATCGTTTTTTCTGTGTGTTTCTGTTTGTTTGATTAGCCTTTTTTCTTTCCCTTACAATCCAGCCTTCTATTTTTTCGTCATTTTCTCTATTTTGACTACATGTGACTTTTGAAAATCCGTAAACTAGAAAACAGAATATTCCAGAATTTTAGATGCCTTTAGCTTTAAAGTTTACCCAGACCTAAAATATGTTATCACTAATGATTACGTTATGCACAAACGTAATAAGTGATTTTCCAAACACACAAACTATATTGTCCTATTTGTACAAATAGGGGTCTAGATCTAAAATTTTGAAAATGAGGGAAAATGAAGCGAATAGAAAGAGAGAGAGAGAGAGAGAGAGAGAGAGAGAGAGAGAGAGAGAAAGAGAGAAGTGTTGCTCAGGGAGGAGAAATTCGAAGAGAACGTGATGATTGTTTGCATTTATGTTCACTTGGGGCGGTAGAACCTGAACCCTCCCAATACCCGTATGTTATGTATTATAATATTACTTGTTGCGTAAAATGTTTGTATGTTTCTATTATGTTTACATATCTATTGATTTTCGAAGCTTAAGCTTGAAGATGTTTCAGAACCATTTGTGATTTCAAGTTTCTCAAAAATGTGATTTTCAAATTTTCTTTCATAACTTCACAAGCTCTGCTCTTTGAAAATATAAAAATAGCATACTGTGACTAACTCAAAAAAGAAGTTGAATAGCATACTTTCTATGATTCACCGACCTATATTTTTACCACTTTTGTATATTTATACCTTCAACTCCTCCATTTTTCTCCCTTCTCTTGATGAGTTAATTTTCAACTTAATATTTCTTTTAATTTTTTTCAATTCATTTTATACACATTTTCTAAAATTTTCAGTCTGTTAATTTTTCTTATCAATAGCGGTGTAGTGTTATGATCGTTCAAGGTAGTGTTATTGTTATTGCATTTTAATTCAAGTTTGAATTCATTTGCTCTCAAAAAAATCGTCCTGTTTTTCATTAATTCTTGACAGCTTCCCTCTATTGTACAAAATTAATAGTAACCTAACTCAGTTCAACTAAAAGTAGCAACTTAGCTTCTTTGATTGAGAACATTTTTCTAAAAAGTTCCTTGTTTGAAAAATACCTCCAAAAATTCAAACTTCCTTCTATTGTAACCCAATGCCAGGCAAAAAACGTGACACTGAAAATATACATAGAGACAGGCCAAGACACACAAACAAACAAAACCACCCATCTGACTTTTTTCAGGTATACTCGGTTTTCCCAATATTTTTGACATTTTCTGAACTTCTACAACTATCTATAGAATTTTCCTAGAAATCGTTTTATCCTAAATATGTATTTGAAGCGCTTGAATTTTCTGGTATCATAACTCCCGGAGAATTCAGGGTATAAACATTCAAAGGAGACTCCAACAACATTTGCTTGATTTTTGTTCAAGTTGAGCTCTTAGAAGGAAACGAAGTACTCTTGAAAAGCCGATCGACCGGAAATTGGCGGAAAATGGACATAATGGTCATTGAGAAAAGGTGTAAATTGATAAGGAAATTGGTGATTCGAAAGTTTAAGTTTTGAAACAATGCACAGATATTGCCAACTTTAAAAATCTACTCTCAATTTAGTCTAACCTGAACCTTTCAGTCTGTTAGTTTTAAAAGTAAAATTTTGTTACTCGAGTACAATTTTGTAAAGATATCTAATTTAATGTTCAAAAAAAGCAAAGTGCTCAAGATAAAGTCTATGAAGTTCCTTTTTTTAACCTGGTGTGTTGTTCATTTTTCTCATGACTCTTCCTTCCCCATGTTTTGTTCATTCCTTTGCCTTTAAAACTTTCCAATATTGACTCAGTCAATCCTCCTCCTCCTCCAAAATTTTCTGTATTTTTCTCTCTACCGTCTTCCCCTCTCCTTTCTCATTTTCTTCTCTTTTCCTTTTTCCCGATTCTTTTCCCGACTTGCTGCTCTCTGTTGCATGACGGAGTAGAGAAATAAGAATTTTCTAATTATTATCATTTTAAAGGAAAAAAGAAGATCAAAGTGACTAATCGAACATGTCGTACAACCACAATCAGTACAACTACCAGGTATTTTTTTAATGAAAAATTATGATGGGACCGGGAAATTTGAATTCCCGCTAAAATTTTATTGGAGATCAAAAACATCCCTGTAATGCTGTGTAAAATTTTGGTGGAAAATCTCAATAATGTTGTTTCTCAGGTTGTGACCTAAAAAGTCCGATTTCGATTTTCTACACCACCTAGGAAAATTTTTGCCATATCTGACTTTGTATTGGAAAATTTCTAAACATATCATTTTACAGGTATTTGTTCTAAAATTGAAAAGTTTTTTCTTGAAAATCGAAACTTTGAATTTTAATTGTTTTCGATTTATCTGACAATTTTTAAATCTTTTAACATCATGAACTTTAACTTCTAACCTCTTAAAATATGTGAATCTTATCAATTTTTCGCATCATGTCATTTTTTGAGATTTTTCAAAAAAAATGATTCGATAGGGAAAACTATTTCATGACATAAATAATATCAAATACATCTCTAGAGGTTCTCAACAAAATGTTGTAACGAGTTTTGACACTTCTCTATTAACTAGGCCACCAACTCCAGAACTCCCATACTAGGTAACCCTATCCGATTTCCATTTTCGGAAATTTAGTCCTCCCCCATTCTCTTCTCCCAAAAGTCAAGGTGTCCAAACATTGGACCCTCTCTCTTGCTGGAACATTCAGACCGAAAAATTATTTTATTCTCGAAATTTCTAAAAATTCTCAAAATTTTCTAAATGAACGTTCGACGCCATCCATCGTACACTTTTGATGAACCGTTTGCTGGAAACGGACCACAGGTATAAGGCGGTGGTAAACTGTAGAAAACATGAGCATTTTTTGCGCTAAAATGTTATGCTTCTAATTTCCAGATTGCTGTGGTCTTTGCTATCGTCATCGGAGGTGTCATTTTGTTGGCTGGTGTCGTTTATGCCATCTATATCGTTGTTGTCAAAAGTGTAAGTTTATTTTGGCAAATTCGCTCTATGGAAGTTTTGGCTTAAATGTGTAACTTGACTTTTTCGGGCCTGAGAGCATCTTAAAACCTTATTTGAAAAATGCAGGGGTCGAACCTTCAATATCATGGAAAAAACCTAATGGCAAAATCGGAAGGTAGCAATTGCTTGCCGAACTCTTTGAAATCTTCAAATACAAACTTCTGAAACATTTTTTCATATGCCCCTATTTTCCAATCTATACGATTTTTGTATGCATTTTGTGTTTCCGTTTCCACCTTCTTCTTCTTCTTGCGGGAAAGAAGGATGGGCGGCTCAGAGAAGAAGAATTTCGTATGTGCTTTTGAGAAGACGGAAAGAAAAAGACGAAAGGAATCATCCATATGTACATGTAATATTTGTATTTGCATGAGAACGGAACAGAACTCATATTGAGAGAGAGAGTACAGTATGATGTCTAGACGCAGACAGAAACAGAAGCATTTGACAAATAAACCCGAAGGAAGGTCAAGCTCTTTCTGTGTAGACAAAGCGGGAAACTTGAATTGCGACTTTCTGACTAATTTGAGGGGACAAAATTATGAAAAAGGATAGAAAATAGAAAAAAAAAAACTAAAGAATTTACCAGCAATAGGGGTTGGCCCGGGAAGTGAACTGGTTGCATTACCGAATAGTCATTTTGAAAGATAACCTAATAGAACTTCCAATCTGAAGACAGAAAAGGGTCAAAAGATGGTTTATTTAAAGAAAATAATTAACGTTGATTTATATCTATTTTCCAGATGCGAGGAGACGACAAACAACGGTTGCATTCTGGTCGAAATCTGCGCAATGGACGCAGGCACCACAACAGTTCAAGTAAGCATTTCATAACTTCAAAGGCTCATATCTCAAAAACAAAAAGCTAAGAAACAAGGACGAATTAAAAAATGATGTGAAGCAAAACTAACAAATTTTAGGTTTCAATTCTGATGTGATTAAAAGATTTCGAAATGGAAATTGAAACTTTTCAGCCAACAACCAGCTTCTGAATTCGCCTACAACCCAGCTCCATCCCAAAGCTTTGAGTGAGTCGACCTACATTTATTGCTACTTGCTATAGCCAAAAAAACATTAGAGATGATGGCTTAAAAATCCGAGCCTTGAGGTTTCTATACTTCATATTTGAGTATTTCCAGTTACCCGGCCCAAATTCGTACTCCAGTGAATGCCACATCATACACACCAGTTCCATCTGTGACTCCATACAATCCACAACAATACTCGAATGTCCCATTGGCCACGCCCACAACCCAACAATACATTCAAGCTCAAGCCATTCCACAGTATGCTCCAGATGTGATTTACACCCAAGGACCACAAGGATACGTTCAACAGCAACCAATCGAATACAGTGTTCAACGTCAGTCGCCTGGCGCCAACTTTGTGCAGTCATCGGTTTGAGCGAAAAAATTTTCTTTTTCCAAAACAAAAAGTTCGGAAAAAATCCAAAAAGTTTATTTCCACTTTCGATGTTTGAAAATTTCCAGCTCATTTATCTCCCATTTCAGTACAATAACCTCTCTATCCTTTCCGATGCAAATGTAATCCAATGAAAAAATTCATTAGAGCACATTTGCATCATTTCTTAGGTCTTTTTACCCCGATTTTCTTTCTTATCTCCGCCATAAACCCCCAACAATGTTTTTCTTTATACTTTCTATTTTTCTTATCATCACCGAAATTTTAAATTTTCACACCTTTCTGCTATATTACGACCCTCTTTTATTAGCCCCGATTCTATTTGTTTATGCCATGCATTGACAAAAAATGTTCTTTTTTTGAAAAGGGACTTTTTGGCAAGCACGCCCTAATACAACTTTTTTCCAAAGCTTGATAGAGCGCGTTTGCCAAGAAGACTACCCGATTATACGACATGCAGTAAGAACAAAGATCTACGCATAATTTATTGTACTTTTTTTTTGAAAAAGTTTATCTACAAATTTGTTTTGTGATATTCTCTGCTCATCTTTTTTCGACTATTTTTAGTGTTTTTTTTAAAATTCAAATTGAAACAAATCTCATGTACTTATGCCTTTTCATGTTTCGAATACAAAATTTTTAAATACAAACTCAAAGAATCTGAAAGAGGCATTTGTCAGGCAATCGCGACCTCTCTGGCTTGACTAGAAACAAGATGCTCAACAATTTTTCGCAAGAATACAATTATACACTATTTTTAAAGCCACTCAAAGTTACCATGTCAACTGGAAAAAGTACAATTTTATATCTTGCTACACGGTATCAGATTGTACCGTAATCCTTTTGGACCATACGATCCACTTTCTCTCCTTCACCTCCGATGTCAAAACTTGATAAAGATGTAGAATGTTTCCCAGGAGCAAAGAAAAATAAGCAAAAAGGCAGTTAGTCGTCAATCAGCACATTGACTCAAAGATGTACTATGTGAAAATATACAAAACAGTTAATCCAAAACATACTGTAAAACCTGTATTAGAAGGGGCGACCATGCATGAAAATTTTCATAAATTTTTGTACTTTTCACCGTTATATGGCATTTGGTTTTGTTTTTCTAGGCTTTCAGGTGGAAAATCATGAAATATATTTCTGTTTAGTTTTAAGACATTGGCTGTACCAGATGTCCCGTTGGAAGAGAAACCGAAGAAAAATAGGTGAGTTGAGAGATGTTCAAGTAATAATGATGTCGGAAATCTTTTCAGTTATAAAAGACGAGAAGGGAAGTCGTCAAACCGTGGGGGATACTGAAGAAGAAAAAGATATTTTACGACCAGCAACGATGAATATTCCAAATTAAATATGTAAGTGGGCGAGATGTGAAAAACTGAATTATTTTGAAATGACAGTGTTCAAAAAAAATGTTCGAAAGGTTAATGTTAATCCCTATGTTTTACAGTTCCGCTGATCTTCGGTGAAAACGTGCCAGACAACTTCCGATGGATTTTCGGGAAGACAATTCGTCCAAAGAAATGTGAGTTTTCATCCAATTAGTTATGTAAATAATTTTTAAAGTTCTTTCAGAAACACCGTGCCAAGCCCAACGCCAATAAAGCTGGAGAAGAGGAGTAGGAAAGGTACTTTCATCGAAATTCGACATCTTCGAACAATCTTCTCTACAGATTTAAATGATCGTTTTTTCTTTTTTTTTTTTTTGTTACTCTTTTTTTGAATTTCTAATCGAATAAACTGTTAAATTTAAAGAAAATATTGAAATTAATTGAGCCAATTTTGGGGTAAGAATTTCAAATAATGGCACACATGAGCACGGATACGGCACGGCAACGGCACGCAAAATGCATGCGTGCCCCGACCCCCCGGGCACGATTACCGCGTTGCAGCGGCACCGGTGCCCCAAGTAGCGGCACATGTGCCAAAAATTTGCTGAGTAATCCATCAATTTCACCAGAATTAAGTAAGTTTTTTGAGCAAAACATTGTGTTGCAACAAATCTCGAAATTTCAAAATTTCCGGAATACTTTTCACTGAAAAAGTACAGAATTTTTTTATTTCAAACAACTCATTTTGAAGAGGGCCTCACTATTTTTTTCAAGCCCTTCTCGGAGGGCAATTCTAATACAGGTTTCACATTAGTTCTAACGAATTCGATTTCATTCTTTTTCATAATGTCGCAATCATAATTTAAAAAAACAAAAAACTTGGACCTCCTCTTTTGAGATCCATAAAAAGTGGATTCTCGAAGTCGTGTCATCTTTTATCAAACTACTGCTCGGGACTTTTTGCTTATCGTTATCTATTTCCAACAAAATTTGAATGTCTTGCAAAACTCATTATTCATGATCCTATGGATGTACTACTGTTATTCGTATTCCTGACCCATAACCCAAGATTTCAAAACTTTAGCCCGTTACATTGCTTCTGTCGCTTCCCGAAATGTCTACTACAAGGTCATAATCTTGAACGACCGTAATCTCAAAACGCATAGTAATCATAATTTGATTGTAAATCCATCACATTGACCATATTGTATCGTGATCATGTGCAGACACATTTCACACTTTTCCCAGGAGCACAATTTTCAGATAGCGAGAGAGTGTGTCACCTGAGGAGGCACACAGAGAAAATACAGGTGGACTATTTAGCCCCGCCCCTTTTGTCGATGAGTCCCTTCCGATTTCATTCTTAGGTACCCTCGATTGAGTTCTCTCGACTCAGTTTCTAATCGATTCCTTATTCTCTATTGCGAGAATGTGCGGTATCTCTGCCAAAGCCTCTTCCTCTACTGCCACAAATTCTTCTTCTCGGAAGTTTTCCCATCTCCCGGGCTTCAAATGGTCAAAGGAAGAAGAAGAGGAGCTTTGTATCTGGATGCGAATTCAAAGTCAGCAGAAGAGCTATCTGCCACTCACGGACCAAGAACAAAAGGAATTGGACAGCCGTACAGTCTTCGTCGGAAACATCGATGTCAACACTACGGCCCGTGAGATCGAACGGCATTTTGATGTTTGTGGGTCTGTCAAAGTTCGATTCGTCATCGACCGTAGTACTGGATTTCAGAAGAAGTGAGTTTATTTTTTTATAATTTTTCCATTGAAATTAATTGACCAAACTTTCAGCCATTGCTTCGTGGAGATCGAGAATGCCCTTTTCGTCGAGTTCGCTTTCGATTTGAATGGAACCACTCTCAACCATCGTTATATCACCGTCCGACCAAAAAAGTCTCAGAAGGCACAATCCGAAAACCAACCACCACTACGCCACGTGGCACCAGCAAGAGTCTACAACAACAACACCACGAGCCCATATCGCAAGGATAACCGCGGAGTTCTTCTCAATCGTCATCCACTGAATCAAGTCACCAGATTCATCCCTTATTGATTGCCTTACTGTATTTCTGTTATTTTTCATCTTTTAATACTTGTTCCATCTTTTCTCATAATAATTCTGTAACTTCAACTGTGCTATAACTTTTCTTTGTGTCATAATTCCTTCCATTTCTTGTCAAATGAAATAAATCCAGTTTTTTTTCTGAACTCTTTTTTTTATTAGGGAAAAACCATTTTCAAAGAATTCGTAGGGAAAAAATTGGGATAAAACAATCAAAGACCAGTACATAATAATCATGCGCTAATTTATTAGGGAACTCTCTGGAAATCATATTCGCTCTATTTATAGCTAACTGTACAAAAAAGATGATAAAAAGCCAGTAAAAGAATAAAATAAAACCATAATGATTAGAAACCATAATGGTTAGAAATCATTGAAATTTTTGGGTTTCTGACTGATTGGAGTGTTGAAATGAGCAATTTTGGGTGAAGGGGGAGAACAGGCACCAGACAAGGTATCGTCTGCTTCTTCAAAAAATTCCCGTTTTCTATTGTTATTGTTCAATTTATCGATTTGACGATCTAGCTGCTCAACCATTTCAAACATTGATTCGCGTAGGTCTTCGTTTCGAAGATTCTGGAATTAAGATTTTAGGCTATTCAAACTTCCAGAAAAAAAAACCACTAACCAGGACAGCTTCATTGAACGCTTCTTTATATTTTTTGTAAATCGTCTCAATAGTAAAAGTCTCTTGTAGAATTTTGTCGAAATACAGAAGAATCTCGTTTTTCACGATTTCCATTCGAAATCCGTCTACTGTTTTATAGGTGTCTTTTCGGAGAATACTGGAAGAGAAAATTTATTTTCAATTTCTTTTTTAAAAATTTTGGTATCCAAGAAAGCCTAGAAATTTCTTCAGCTTCTCCTTACTTTAAAACTTTTTGTAACGTAGTTAGAACCGCCTCGAATCTTGTGCCTTGATATCTTTTCAGCACCACAAATTTCGATTCCTCCTCATCTTCTCCCAACGTCTCCTGATTCCATTTTTTGATTCGTCTCGAAATGCCACGTTGTTGTTCCCAGATCTCCAGAGCTGATGGCTGATCCACGTGGAATGTTGCCCAGTACCGATTGTCATGAACCGAGGACTCATCTGGCATGTAACCGTAGCGTTTGATAGTGATTTCAAGGCCGTGCAGATCAAATCTGAATAAGATTTCTCTAATTTTTGGTACAAACAGTTTTTCAATAGAACATCTTATGGCAAGCAATTTTTAGAATTCGTTTTCTAGCTTGTAGTCAAATTTTCCAAGTTATCCCCTCATTGCTCATCACTAATTACCCTATTTCCTTGAAAAAGTCTCGAATGGCCACGGCCACGCGTTGCTCAGTGGCTCGTCCTGTCAGTTCGTCACCCGGAATTCTCAAGTTTTCCACCATAAATTTTCGTTCGGGCAGTTTTGCCATCTGTTTTTGTAACAATAGGTTTTCAGTAGAAGAGATAAGACAGAGACTCCATTAAATATTGCTCCAGAGTATTCAGGCACTGGTTTCTTCTTTGTTGAAGTTTCAGTTTCTACGAGTTTTCTACACAATTTTTCATGTAAAAAATGGAGAAGGAGATATACAATTGTTAAAGAAAAATGAATAAAATGGGGGGCGGAGTCTAGGATTGAAGATTTTCAGAAAAAAAAACATTCTTGAAAAACTCAATAATGTGAAATCTATCCTTTTCTAAAAAAAGGGACACGGAATACAAAATTCGGGCATACATATATCAAGTATACATAATAAGGCAATTGGCTAAGGGTGACCTAGTTTTCCAAACTACTAGGCCACCAAAAAGCAGTTGTTTAGAAAGAGAGAAATTTTTTGGGACCGTAATATTTTTTTGTTGATTTTTCACATGTTTTCAGAGAGGTTGATGAGGGAAAAAGGCAATTGTAAAAGTGATTATACGAAATTTAAAAAAAGTGAGTGAAATTCTAGAAAAAATAGAACCAGCCAGTGGTCAACAAAAAGGGAGGGGGGGGGGGGAAGGGAAATTGAAAAAATAGAAAAAGGGAAAACTTTTTACAAAAAGTACATATGGAAGTTTAGAAAGAAACATCAATTTTCATACAAATCGTCCATATCAAACGTTCCAAAATCGTCCGGCGGACTGACGGTTTTTGAAGACGTCGTCGCCGGTCTAGAAGGCGTTGCTGGCATTGGAGCAGAAGTTGGTGGCGCCTTCTTCTTTTTCGTGGATTTTCCATTTGATGTTCCATTTGTGGATCCATTTCTGGCGAATGGTGCAGACGATTCTGTGTCGAAGAACTCATCGTCGTCATTTCGAGGAGATTTCTTCTTCATGAGAGCTTCTTCTTCTCCAGACAAATCGCGCATCGCGTCGGCGAGAAGGCCCGTGAACTGAAAATTTTATTTTTGAGTTTTTAAGACTGATTGAAAAGTTACGGCTTTAAATTAGAATACCATTAGTGACCTAGAATTCCAGAAATTACTATTAGAGAAATTTCCTAGACCACTTTGGAACTTTTATGAAATCACAATGACTCACATCTCCATTAACGGAAACATTGTATCCTCCGATCGTCTGATCGTCTCCCGGATTCAAACTGTACGAGTTAGACTGATAGCTTCCGCATTCGATCCGCGTGGCGTCGGCGGGAATAGTTTTTTTGGCTGAAAACAGGGGAAGTTTGAAATAGCGAACTAGTGACCAAGGTTTCTCTCAAACTCGGTCAAATTGGTCCATAACTCACTAATATTCATAGCTTCGGATCCAACCATAACTGGAATCGATTTGAAGCTAGCATTGGAACCCTTATTTCCAGGAGACATCAAACTTGGCTGATCATCTTCTTGATACACATACAACGTGAATTGAGGTCCCTGGCAAAGCCAACGCGGCGGATGACTGTAGGTTCTTGTCTCAACATGCGGTGTCCACATTTCTTCTCCTTCTCTACGACTTTCTTCAGTCTCCACAGTTGCGAACGCCATAATTGGAGAGTTTGGAGGCATTGGAGCATGCATATCTGTGTTGTTCTTGGTCCTTTGTAGTTGCCATCCGCCTACTGGAGTGATTGTGATTTGGGGCGGAGCTTCATGGTTATTAGTTGTGACTTCTCCTTCTTTTCTGACGGGTTTTATGTCCTGCTGAATGACCATGACTCCGTTAGATGGGTCAACCTTCGCGATGATAATAGACATGGAAGTCAAGAGTTTAGTAGTCTTAGCCGTCTTGGTGCTGGTGGTACTATTAGAACTTCTCATTCTGAACACGACTGACATCCTATTCACCTCCAATCGTTTCCTTGCAGTCAACGCAAGCGAAGTGGCTGCTGTGTTTCCGAGATAAGAAAAACTAGCAAGATCTGTTGCCCACGCTTGTAGATCCTCCTTCGTATACTTCGAATCCTTGATCTTCTCGGTAGCAGTGAGAAGAAGGGGAGGTGGAAAAGGACCAACTCTCGTATTTCCATTGGTTTTGGCAAGAACTGGAGAATTCACAGCGATTGGATGATCCTTGGTGTAGTTGCAAGAATCAGTCATGGCTCTGTGGCGGCTTGGTCCGATGAGAGCGACTACATCAGCAGCGTCAGTGAGGCCAGCAGATCTGTGGAATCTAGATTCCTTGTTCACGAACGTGTCGCCGTGGGTTCTTTGATTTGGCTTTCCTCCGAATGGACAAATTGCGAATAGATGGGTTGTTCCATGATTTGATGTGATACCCAACCAACGACAGTCTTCTGAGAAAGCAGTGGAGATTATTTTGGCAGTTGTATTTCCACGATTTAGTTTGTATAGATGTTGTACACTGGCCAATGAAGATGTGGTTGGGTGGGGCATCAGAAGGAAGATATTGAAGACGTTGGCATTTGCATCAGCCGAAAGAACCAATCGTTGATCAGGACTGAATGAGATATAGGAGATTGGATCCACGTGAGCCACATAGTGACACATAACACCATCTGAAGAGTCATCTTCTGGATTATGAGCCAAATTTAGAACTGTGATGATTCCCTGTGGTTGATTTGTCTTTGTCGTGCTTCCAGATCCACCACCGGTCATTGAGTCACTGATTGTTTTGACACCCTTCGTGAAGAACTGAAAACAAGGGTTCAGAATAATTAGGACGGTGACTAATAGTAGTTAACTCACAGACACAGCACTGTAGAGTTGATCCGTGTACTTTTCGGTAGTAGCTGGCTCCACTTCGGCAGCAAGTCCTCCGCTGCTTTGGATACTGGAGTCTAGCGTCTTATCCGCATAAGCCAACAACTGGCACGACAACGCTAACGATGGTGGATTATGGTCGCATGGTGGAGCTGTCAAAATTTTTCGAACTGGCTTAAAATCAATGATACTGTAGACGACGGCATTGTTGCAGAGAGACACCACAAGGAATTGATCAGAAGCGTTTACAGAAACTACCGGTTCCTCGAATTTGATTTTATGAACTTCTTTTCCAGTGAGCAGTGAGATTATTGTGACTGAGCAATACTGACGATCGGGGTGGTGAGAGGAAGCGTCAACGACAGCGATGAGGGGTCGGGCATCTGCGAAAGGATCAGTTTTCCCGCGAAGTTTAATGTTGTTGGGAAGGATTTTGAGAGCGCGGACAGGCCCTTGACGTTCAGAAAGAACTTCTTCGAAATCACCAGACGGCTGAAAATAGCAATATGACTTGTTTTTAAGCCCATTTTTGTCACAACTAGATTCAAACTCACACTCATTGTCCAAATCTGGTATCCTCTACACAATCCAATCACCAAAACCTCCAACCGTTGATTTGGTTCTCCTGCCTTCTCAACAGTTGACAACTGAACCCATTCAGCCTTCTCTGCGGTAATCTGTGTACTTTGTGATTGTGTCTTTGAAGAAATCCCATAAGCCACTAGATCAATCACTTGATTCGCAAATGTCTGTTGTTCTACAGCCGACTGCTTCACCACTTGTCCCTTCGCATAATTCACCGGAGCTCCGCGTGGCTTCGAAATAATCGTATTCATCGATGGAATCGGTGGTGGTTGTTGCCTCTGTTGTGACGAATTCTGATGTGTTTTCCGTGGTGGTGCTGCTGGTTTCTCATCGTCTAGGCTCATATCCACCAACATATTGTCAACAGATGCTCGGACAGTCCGTTTTGATGTTGTTGTGGATGATGGTGGAGATGGTGGTGGTGATGCTGGTCTCTTGGTGGAGTTCAGTGTACGAACTACCTCCTCGTCGTCCTCTTCCGGCGAATCCTTCACGAGCTCAATAATGAAAATTAGAGGGGAGTACAATATTATTCAAATTAACATAGTCAGTAACATAGTGGTTTGAAAAGTACTTTTATAAAACCCAGAGAGCTTCAAAAAACTGTCGAAGACGCAAAAATCAATGCCAAAAAGGGAAAAAAGTGATTAGCATGTGATTCTTTTCAATAGACAGCCAGTATATATAGGAGAGAAATGGACATGTGATGAAATACACCGACAAGCCATTATGAATTCAGAACTGAATTTTAAAAAACGCTTTTCAGCTCTTTCAGCTCAAGGTCAGGTTTTCTGGTTTTTGAAAGAAATTTTTGAACACAAACTCACCGGTCTACTACTCAAACTACTTCTATCGTCGGACGAGCTGAAGTCCAACAGATCCCCGCTAATTTTTTTGTCTTTCTCGGCGGTCTGTGCCACCGTTTCTTTTACTTCTTCCTTCTTTTCCTTTTCTACTTCGTCCTCAGCTACTGGAACAACGTCTTCTGATCTCTCTACTTTTTCTTCTTCTGGAACTTCTGATAGATCCTTCTTATCCTCTAATTGCTCTTCTGGAACCTTTTCAAAATCGACTGGAACGTCTTCTTCTTCTACGTTTGGCTCTGGATCGTCTTTTTCAGACTCTTCTGGTTCTCTTTCTTCCTTTTCTTGAGGTTTTGGTTCCTCCTGAAAAACCGAAAAATGAGTTGAAATCAAGACCATATAAAGCAGAATTAGTAAAATTTTGGGCTCTATCAAATGTTAATCTGTTCAAAATGAGGTATAAAATTTTTAAAATATCAGTTAGAGAAGGTCAAAGCATCTTCAACATACAAAAAGGTATGTTGGTCACCTGATGAAGGGGAAAACGAGGGAAAAGAGAGAGATAGTGAGAGAAAGAGAGAGAGAGAGAGATGTCGAGAAAGTGTGTGTGCCAAACAGAGAGACATGAGAGAGACATGTGAAAGAGAAAAACACGTAATTTTCAGTTGAAATCGAAATTTCGTCTATTGTCTGAGACTTTTTGGTTGTAAGAACGATGGTGAGAGAGCGTAACAAATCAAGAGACACAGACATGCAATGGTTTCAACTCGTTTGGAGGGGCTTCGTAGTACCTAGGAGATTGATTTTTTTTCTTGAAAAAATCAAGACAAAAAATAGTAATGACGTTGATTTTTCTATTTGTTGACCCAAATTGGTCAAAGAGCATCAGAGGGTCAACACATCGATTTCTATTTGGCCGTATGGTCGGGTAGGAAGGGGAGGAGACCACGAGAGGAGAGAAGAACAACACCATGTGCCTGTTCTGTTCGGAAGAGCATTTTACATTTTTTGGGACTACCTTTCTGATTGTTGAAGAATATTAGTTCAACTTTTGTTGAACAAGACTTGTTGTATGAATGGCAGTATTGAATTTTGACTTCGACTAGACTTCGCCCACTTTTGATTTTATCGGGAGACATGGGGATTTTCTTTAAATAAGAATAATTTTTTGAAAAAGTTTCCAAGTAGTCGGCTATTAAAACTATGAAATTCAGAAATTTAGAAAAACAAAATCATATGAATTGATAACTGGTCTTTTTGAAAATGTTCTCTAGAGACCCCGGAATTTCCGGGGTCTCGTTCTCTAACAAAACAAAAATTAGATTGGAAAGCTGAAACAAAACCAATTTTCAAAAAAAAGCATTTTTGGTTGGTTTTTAACTAAATCTGATTGTTGTTAAGCTAGAAAAATTAGGTGCATTTTTTCGAACATTTCATAATTTCGCGTCATTGATTTTTGTGTTCCTTTCCTCTCCTCTTTTTCCTCGTTCCTCTAGTCTGCTGAATAGACTCTACTCCTCCTCCAAACGAGTTGACACTAATAATAAATATTTTAGTTGTTGCCTCTGATATCTCAATTTTTAATTTTAAAAAACATCACAAAAAGAAACACTAAACACTATACCGGTGGTGGTTGCCGAACGCTCAGATCCACTTCAGCATCTTCTCCATCCGGTCGAACGTCTTCTGGTGGTCCAGCAGCCGCTGCGTTGGTTCTCGACGCAATCAACTGATTCTGGTGTTGTCGTTGACGTTGCTTCTTCTTTTTCGACGATCCGCCACCTCCGTGGCTTGGATTGTTTGGAAGTGGTGGCATTTTTGGGGAACCTAATAG
Organism: Caenorhabditis briggsae; assembly: GCF_000004555.2. NCBI lineage: Eukaryota > Metazoa > Nematoda > Chromadorea > Rhabditida > Rhabditidae > Caenorhabditis > Caenorhabditis briggsae. The sequence continues at coordinate 14,226,052 of NC_013490.2, read as the reverse complement.
GGGAAAATGATGGAAAAGTTGGAAGAAGAATTAAGAAAAGTGGTAGGAAAGATGAGAGAAAAACCAAAAAAACGCCTCGAAGGATCATCGATCTCTTCTCCTCCTACATCCTAGGGGCAGCGCCTTCTTCTTCTCACGTGTGTTGTCTGTCTGCGCTCTCTCCATTTCGCACACTCTTACGCTTTGCGCCAAGTCACGAGGGAGCGGAGACGCAGAGAAGTATCTTCTTCTTCGGAGTGAGCAGAAGCTTCTTTTTCTTCTTCATTTTCCCCTCAATTTTTTATTTTTCCTCGTCAAGACTCCGAGAAGGTTCTGAGGAGCAAAAATTTGTCGGAAATCGATAAGGAAAATTGTGGTTCTAATATATTTTTTTTCAATTGTTTACACATTTGTTGGAGGAATCGTCGGCCAGAAAAAACACAACAATTCGCACATGATTTGATCATCTTTCTCCCTTTTTCACTTTCCTTTTGTCGGCGCGAACGCGATTCTATACGCACCGCGCATCCCTGTCTTTTATTTATTCCTCTCCCTCCTTATCGGTTTCGCTTTCTGTGGTTTTTTCTTTCTAATTGGTCAATTATCGCAACATGGGGAGAACCAGAAACATTAAACAGTAAATCGAAAAAGACTCGTTGTCTGAGCGAGTAAAGGCTTTCTACACAATTTTAGCACATTTCCGACAGTTCAAAAATTCAGATGTTGTTCAAAAAAAAAACCAATGATTCCAAAATTCAACCTCAAAATAAGGTGATTTTCTCACGGTTCGTTAGCGAGCGTAGACTAAAAAACAAGCTTTCAATAGACCTATTGTCATCGTTTTTGTATAAAAAGCGGACATTTTTTTCAAACAAGTTGAAAAAGAAAACAGACTGTCTGATCTATTATCGCCACGTTTTGAAAACTTATCAGTCAACCATTATAGGCAGATAAAAGGAGAATTCTTCGTAGCTGTCAAAGCGTTGTTCTCATTCTTCAAAGAATTTCATGGCAAATCGGAATTCCGGGGATTTTTTGCGAAACTCTGCATTATATTAGAAGATGGCCCGAAAACTTTATTATTGATCTTCGAATCTTCCGGAATTCTCGGCTAAGAACCATTTTCTTAACTACATCTCCGCTGCTCGCTTCTCCCCCACACATACACACTTTTTTCTTTCCCAAAACGCGTAAAAAATTGGCTTGAAAACGGAAAAAAAGTTTGATTTTGAAACTAATTATCCGAATCAGAGATTATCAATTTTCCCCCGCAAATTCAACCCAATTTTGGCTTTCCGCCAAAAAAATTGGTCAAATCTCGCCTATTGCGATACAAGTTCGCTCCACGGGCCACCGTAGTCGGCGTGTGGTCGCGTTTTCGCGGCGAGACCAGCACGCTCACTCAGTCGTTTTGACCCTGTTGCCTCCAAATATCTTTCGATTTTTGACATGTTTGCTGCTGTTTTTATCAATTTTCGAAGTAATCATGAGATCAAATGACGTAATTTTCCAAGTTTTTTTGCCGAATTTTTGGAGTTTACGAACGGAAAATTGTTTGATCTTCCCCAAATATCCAATAATTGCTTCCGAAAATTGAACATTTGAATTACAGATCTTATTGGGTTGTTCGAGTGATTTCTCGCAACAAATGGAAGGAGAAAAGCTGAATCTGGACAACATCATTTCCAGATTATTGGAAGGTTTGGGAAAATTTTGCTTTTCATCGATTTTCACCTTGTTCTTTTCAGTTAGAGGATCCAAACCAGGGAAAAATGTGCAACTCACAGAGAGCGAAATTAAAGGATTGTGTCAGAAATCGCGGGAAATTTTCCTGAGCCAGCCTATTCTGCTCGAGTTGGAAGCTCCGTTGAAGATTTGCGGTTCGTTTATTTTTAGACCTTCCCACAGATGATTACTCATCAGTGTTAGAAGACACTTCCTTACACAGGAAATTGATATTTCTCAGTTTTTTGTTCTTGTAAATTTCAGTTAAAAAATTCCAGGTGATGTGCACGGACAGTACTACGATCTGTTGAGATTGTTCGAATACGGAGGCTTCCCACCAGAGTCCAACTACCTCTTTCTCGGAGATTATGTTGATAGAGGAAAGCAGTCTTTGGAGACTATCTGCCTTTTGTTGGCCTACAAAATCAAGTATCCAGAGAACTTCTTCCTGTTGAGAGGAAATCACGAGTGTGCCTCGATCAACAGAATTTATGGCTTCTATGACGAATGTAAGGGACTTACAGCCTCTAATCCTGACAGCTAATCTTTGTAATTTTTTAGGCAAACGACGATATAACATCAAATTGTGGAAGACGTTCACTGACTGCTTCAACTGCCTTCCTGTGGCCGCCATAATCGACGAGAAGATCTTCTGCTGCCATGGAGGTCTCTCACCAGATCTTCAGTCCATGGAGCAGATCCGCCGTATTATGCGGCCGACGGACGTGCCAGATCAAGGATTGTTGTGTGATCTTTTGTGGTCGGATCCGGACAAGGTTTGTGGTTTATGCGTTGTTTACACGATGGTGTGGTAACCGTATTTTTTGCAAATATCAAACAAATATTGACACTTTTTTGTGCACTTTACAGGATGTCACCGGATGGGGAGAGAACGATCGAGGAGTTTCGTTCACCTTCGGACCAGAAGTTGTGGCCAAGTTCTTGCACAAGCACGACTTGGACTTAATTTGCAGAGCACATCAGGTGAGGAAAATAATTACTGTACCAAGAGAAAGCTAATTTCTAGGAGGGTTGAAATACTAGAAGTGAATCCGTTCTCAGTTGTATAAATTTGAACGATACAATAAAATTTTTGAGGTCGCAAAAATTATTTGTGTAGTTTAGCTTCCAAAATAATGTTTTTTGGGTACAGGGAGAGCGGGGAACTGAACCCCCAAAACGAGATTTCACTAATTTTCTGTTCTTTTTCCAGGTCGTAGAAGATGGCTACGAGTTCTTCGCCAAACGACAACTAGTCACACTGTTCAGTGCTCCTAACTATTGCGGAGAATTCGATAACGCCGGATCGATGATGACTGTCGACGAGACGCTAATGTGCTCATTCCAGGTGAGAAAGTTATCTGAAATCGGGAAATGTTGACGTGAAAACTTCACCGGTGATGTAATGGTCAAGTCAGACGAGTCTAAATTGGCGATCGGTTCGAGTTCTTCGAAGACATCGCCGCCTAAAGCGGGGTGATAATGAGGCATTTGTCTGAGGTGATATTAGAAAAATTTCTAGGACTTTTTCACTTTTTCGGAAAAGTACAGATGAATATTAATGATTTATTTTTCAGATTCTGAAGCCAGCCGACAAGAAGAAGTACCCATATGGAGCAGGAGGTGTCGGCTCAAACCGCCCAGTCACACCACCACGGAACGCGCCTGCCGCGCAACCAAAGAAAGGCGCCAAGAAGTGATATAATAATATTATATCTTTTGTGTCGATTTTCTCTATTGTTTACTATCCATCTGTAAATACTTCTCTAACACCGTTCCATTTTGTTCCCAAACCTCGATCGCCCCATTCGCTTCTCGGTCATCTCCTCCCGTTTCAGCTTTGATCGAAGAATCTTGTAGTTGTCTGTGTGTGTACATTATCCCATCATTTTCAAAAGAGAATTCTTTCCATTCTTTTCCTAACAAAATTTCGAAATGATCTGACGCCGGCTGACATACGTGCGAGAAGATGCCCGTCGTCGCGAGGCGAATATCCCCCACACTCCCCAATTCTCAAATTCAAGCTTTCGTTGTCACCGTCCCACCCCTCCTACCCCATTATCTCTGCGGACCATTCTGTTTCTTTTTACTTTAAAAAAAATAAAATTTCCCGTCCTACTTTAGTGTTAGATTATTACTCCGAATCCCCTCTCCCCAATTGCTGGCTCAATTTTTCAATCCATCCCATTTTTAAGTTCGTCTCTTGTTTCTTTTTTGTCTTAATTTTCGTTCTATCCCTACAAATAGTTTAAGCGGCCATCTCTCTAATTATATATATATTTTTTTTAATTACTCAAAAAGACAAATTTTTATGATAATTTCTCTCCCGTCCCCATCCATTCTAAAATTCCCTTCTCGTTCCTAATTTTGTAATGTAAAAGTCGTATTGTCGAATGTTCGAACAAGAAACAAAAAGTGAAAAATAAGAATAAAATAGAACACTGGTCCTCCTTTTGCTCTCTATCTCCTCTCTTCTCGTTTTCTCTAACTCTCCTCTCTTCCCGAATAAACGAGTGTAGTTGTATCTCCTAGGAGAGCGCGCAGAGAACCCCTTCACAACAACAGCTCCTATATCGATTTTTGCTCCTGCCTCGTTAAAATTCCCTAGAGACTTCTTCCTCTTCCTTCTTAATCACAATGCTCCGACCCGGCTCATCGGTCAGCTATAATAGGTAATAGAGAAACAGAGTGCGAAAACTTTTGAAATCTTGCTTTCCCACTTTTTTTAGCGCGATGCACCAAGTAACGATAGACGCTCATCCAACGGAACAGGCAATTGTGGTGCGCTTTGATCAGTCGTCGGGTAAGCAACGGGCTAAGAAACTTCGAGAAAAATAGAGGATCTGGCGGGAGAGCTCTCGTTGTTGAATCTAGGAGTCGTTTAGAATGTATCCAGTCGAAAATCTATATTCGCCGTCTTTCTCCAGAGCTGTAATCGCGAATATAGAGAACTCCAGATCTGAATTTCGAGAAATAGCCAACACATGTTCCAGGTTCACCATCAAACACACTCAAAAAGCGTGCATCATCTGCCAACGTGGAATCACTAGGTTATCAGAAAGTGTAAGTGCGCTCTATTGGTAGTTAGACGTACAAAAATGTTCAATAGAGCAAACTTGCTTCAGTCCTAAATGTCTCCTGGTAAAATCTATAAAAACATACAAAAGAAAAAAAAACATTCGAGGGGAGAAATGCTAATTTGCTCTATTGATGATTCAATCGAAAATTAAGGATTAAAAATTCCAAAAAAAAGTTTTATGAAAATTAGAAAGAAGGTCTGAAAATGTAGAAAATGAAACTGAAACAAGGAAATTCGGAACTTTAAGAATTCAAATTCAAATTAAAAACTATGAAGAACGCACTCCCATTGTTATTTCCTTCAGAATAAACTTGAAAGAGTTGTCTCCCAATGTGGACATTCGCACTCTATCGAACGTTATCCTTCAAATATGCCTATTCATTCCTGCCACGTCACGAAGTCAACTGGAGCAGGTTTTATATTTTCTTCAAAAAAGAGGCACCCCGAGAATGAGTTCTTCGAGATCTCGAAGTTCATCAACAGTTTCCTTTGATCGAAGATCAAGTCAGGCGGCAGTTTTGAATGTGGATTTGGATAAAGTCGATGTGCGTTTTTTTTATTGAAGTGTTTAAAGTTTTATGAGGCAATTTACGAAATATAATGCCACCTTAAACACTATAAGAATACCTTCAAATAACTTTCCACTTTGAGCCAATTTATCTCGGTTCCTGTGAAAGATGCCAAAAGTTATCAACTAACAAAATATTTTTGGACATTTTTGAACGAGTCTGCAAACACGGACGGACAGTTTTTTTATTCTGACAATATAGAGTTGTGTGAGGTCGCCGCTCAAGCTTCTCGCCTTCAAGGGTACGGAGGCTGAGCGGCGGGCCGCCGGCGACTCCAGATCTCTATCCACTGAGCGAATTCATCTCGGTTCTTGTGAACGATATCAAATAGTAATCAGCTGATAAAATGTTTTTCATATCATTATAAACATTTTGTCAGTTGACTACTTTTCGATATCCTTTACAGGAAATGGGATATATGGGCTCAAAATTGACTAGTCTTTACGGTATCTGTAATGTGGGCGGAGCTTGTGCTTGTGCTTGTGCTAGATATCATAGAACTAGTTCTAGTCAACCTTGAGAAATTAAATTGACCGAAATCTACTTCTTACTAAGAAAACTTTTCTGTGTGTGTGTCTGTGTGTCCGTCTCGGACATTCACTTGAATAACTCAAAGGAATATGGGACTCCTAAAGTGGTATGTAGTATGTAGTCATGGACTACCGAGCGCTTCATGTCCATGGTGTCCATGGACCTTCTAGAAATAAACATAATTAACTTCCAAACAAAATTTTTTAAGTTTTAGTTTCTTGAAACCACTGAATTCCAAACTTTTATAACGTTTGAGTTAACTGATTGCTTAATTTTCAATTTAAAAAATTTCCGAATCTGTTTTCTGAATTCCAATAAGTCGAAATTTGAAGATTAATAATTAGAAAATGATTTGAAAAATATCTAAGACTTTGAATCTCCGGTTTTGGATTTCCTGAATTTTCCAAATTTTTGCACATTCGAAACAATCAGAAAGTGCGAAATATGGAAAACCAGAGATTGTGAAATTCGAAGAATTTAAAAAAATTCTAGAAAGTTCCAGAAAACTCAAAAACGTTCCAGAACATTTCAGAACATTCTAGGAAGTTCCTAAAATTCCAGAAAAATCCGGAAAGTTTCACGAAAATTCCAGAACATTAAGAAAATTTCTAGAAAACTTCAGAAGATTCCAATTCATTATGCAAAGTTCCAGAACATTCGAGAACAATCCGGGAAATTCCAGAAGTTTCCAAAAATTTACTTAAAGGGGCCAGACAGCAAAAAGTTTGGGAGACATCAGAGAAATATCAGAGAAAGTTTTTTTTTTGATGTATGCCCTCCTTTAAGTTTCAAAACACTAGAGAAAAATTTCAAAACGTTCCAGAACATTCTAGGAAATTCCGACAATTCCAGAAAGTTCCGGAAAGTTCAGGGAAGATTTCAGAACATAAAAAAAGAGTCGAGAACACTCCTGAAAATTTCCAACAATTCTAATAAGTTTCAGAACATTCTAGAACAATCCGGGAAATTCCAGAAATTTCCAGAAGTTTCCAGAAATTTCCAGAAATTTCAAAAAAGTTCCAAAACATTCCAAAAAACTTCAAAATATTTTAGAACATTCCAGAACATTCTAGAAAATGTCAAAAAAACTTCAAGAACGTTTTCAATATTTACTTTTATCTACAAGAATACAGGTCTTGCAACCTCTTCCCTATACTTTCAGTGTAATCTAGAACCGAAGGCTTAGATAAAATGATGTATGAAGTTTCCGAAATTCAGAAAACCCGAAGATTTGAAAAACTCGGAAAATGCAGATATTCAAAAATTGGTGAATTTTGGTTCGAAAGTCGAGACTTTAAAAATTCAGAAAATAGTACTCTGCTATCAAGAAACAGGCATTCTGTCATGAAGAAACTCGGAAACTTAAAAATCCTGAAAATCGGATGTTTGAATTCAGTTATCGCGTTTTTACTAAGAACCGACAAGACTTAATGGAAATTACCAGAAAATTGGGAAAAAATACGTCTGCAATAACCAAAAAAAAAACAAGCGGCTTAGTCAGGGTGGGATTCTATCAGAGGTATCCATCAAATAGATGTGGCTTTCTTTTAGGAAAATCTAAAATTTTAAACTTTAAATACTTCGAAGTCACTCAAAAAGTGAGAAATTCAGAAATTATCAATTCAAGTGTATAATACAATAAACGGCAGCCAGGAGGTTGAGCCCCCGGCAGGGGGCTCAAACCGACTGGTATTTATATTACCTGAAAACTATTTTCAGGAATACATTGAATGTTTCTATGGAGAGACATCAGCGGAGAAAAACAAAGGAGCCGTGGCACTTCACGAGCTCTCGAAAACACCCCAGAATCTGACTGCACTCGTGAATAACGGTATATCTGTGTGTCAAAGATGTCCTAATGTCCATTTTCCAGAGACTCTCATGATGGCACTGGCTCGAGTTTTCAGAGAGGATTGGAAGAAGCATTTTGATGTTGCCACAAATATTATGAATCTATTTGTGAATATGTCAAAGTTTTCGATTTTTCATGGAATATTGCTACATCATAAGGTACAGTAACTTGTGGGATCTAAATTAATCTTCACTAAAAAGACAATTACTGAAATTCCTACAAATTCAATTGTTCCAGATCGGTTCCCTATGTGTCAACGCAATTGAGCACGAGACTAAACGATATGATTTATGGATTGCAGAAATGAAAAAAGCTGATCAGGAGACGCAGAGAAAGTTAAAAAATGCTATAAGAAAACAAGCAATGTTGCTAGCAGGTTTGTGGCCGTGGATGAACATTTTCTAGGCCACCAATTTAAATATTTTCAGCCTGTATCACAATGCTCACCAACTTGGCAACCGATATCAGTGTGGAGTTGAAAATGGTCAGACGAAATCTAGTGGTTCTGCTTGTCAAGTTAGTGGACTAGATTCCTAGGTCGTCTCTGAATAAATTCTGATTTCCAGATGTCTTCAAATGTCATCAGACTCTCCGAACCCATTAACCACTTCTACTGTCAAATTCCTGCTGAAATTGAGCATTTTTGAAGAGAACAAAATAGTAATGGAACAAAATGGAACGATTGAAAAATTGCTGAAACTATTCCCAATTCATGATCTGGAACTTCGAAAAGCCACCATCCAACTACTCTTTAATTTCTCGTTTGACCCAAAAAATGTGCCAAAAATGGTTAATGGAGGATTAGTACCACATATGTCATCACTGATTGAAAGTGATAATAAGGCATTGAATATGTTGTATTTGTTGAGCTGTAATGATGATGCCAAAGCGATGTTGGCTTATACGGATGCGATACAGTCGGTGAGTATGGTGGCCTAGAAAACGTCTTCGGGGCATCAATAAGAGAATTCTTTCTACAAATTTCCGGATCCCCGAAGAAATCCTCTTGAAAAAATGAATATGAGGGGTGGATTAAATTGATTTTCGGAATAGGCTAGACTTCAAACACTCCTTTCATCCTTCATGGATGTCAGCCATGAAGAAACGAAAGAAGCGCAGTAGATATATTTAAATGAAGTAGCCGACAATTCACGGGTTCCGCAGTCCACTATCATTTCCGTGTAAAGTGGGCGGGGTTTACAATTAGCTTATATACAAACTTTGTCTCAATTCTTAGAGGTTTCGCTGCATAATTTTTGATCTAATTTCCACGGGAAAGTGAATTACTGTAGCCTATTTCAGTTGATGCGTGATGTGCTCAGTGGAAGAGGAAGTGAAGTGACGAAAGCAGTCCTTCTGAATATCTGTCTAGAGAAACGAAATGCTCAATTGGTATGTGGTGCTGGTGGACAGGGCCTAGATCTTTTGATAGAAATGTCAATGGAGTCAAGAGATTTGATGCTGATCAAAGTGATAAGAGCCATTTCTAGTCATGATGGACCGACACAGAATATGTTTTTGGTAGGTCAATGCTTCATTGCGTTACTGTAGTCAGATAAAATTTCAGAAATGGATCGATAAACTTTTGGATGTTGCAAAAAGCGAAGGAACCGATAATTCTGAATCTAAATCTTCATTTGGTTTGGAATGCATGGGAGCTGTGGCGGAGATTAAAGTTGCGCCATGGGCAAAGTATGTAAAAATTGAAAAAAAAAACCCAGCCTGTTTGCCGCGCCTCTGGCGTTCCAAACAACTGGCTGGTGCGCTTACGGCGCGAGATCGTCGTGTCGCTCCTCACTTTTTTCCACTACTTTGAATTGAGAAACTGTCAAATCTTTATGATTCTTTCTCATTTTATGTCAGACCTGCCAACCCTGAAAGTATTTTGGTAGATGATATTTAGTCTGGCGGATTCTTCCTGTGGCTTTCTAGGGCAAATAGTCTTTTTGAACAATTTATTAAAGTTTCTATGATTTCTAGGCTTGTTTAGAATTTAGTTTTTTTTCGGACTTTCAAGTTTTTGACATTTTTTCAGAGATCTGAGAATTTCGAACCATCTATATCTTGTGAGTACCCAAGACTTTCTAGGCTCTATAAATTTTTTAACGACTTCAATTTTTGAAAGAAGGAGCAATGTTATTGAAAAAAAGCATATTTCAGAATAATCCAATCTCATTCTTTGGTTCCTTGGATGAAAGATCAGTTACAAGAAGGAATCGACGAATCACAAGAAGTCACTGTACTTCGAGAAATAAAACCATTGCAATTACAAATTGTAATCACTTGTGGAACGATGGCAAGACAACTCGATGCTGCACGACTTTTGGTTCCACTGATTGACACTTTTGTGCATTTGCTTCAATGTAAGAGATTAACATGTTCGAATTTTCTCTGATTCATTTAAAACTGAAAAATCTGAACTCTCCTCGCCAAGAGCTTCAAAATAAGTATAAACATAACCTATGCTTGATTAGTTTGGGAATACTGTAGTTTTCGAGGTGAGACCTACACGTAACTAAATTAGGTATATTTATACTCATTTTATATCTTTTTTATACGGGTAATTGAGATTTGAAGTTTTCAGATAGCTGGAAACACAATAAAGCAAATTACAGTCTCCCGATTTTTTCAGCTTGCCAAATTGATGATGAGTTTGTCGTTCAGCTACTCTATGTATTCTTGCAACTATTGAAACACAAAGTAAGTAACTATAAACCGTGAACTGCAAATTTCAAACTACAAATGTTCCCAGGACCTCTCGGCTCGTCTGATGACCCAAGATTCAGAACTCGGAGCCCATATGATTGATTTGATGCATGATGCCAACGCAGCAGTCCGTGAAGTATGCGACAACGCTCTACTGATAATGGGAGAGCACTCGGAAGACTGGGCGAAACGAATCGCTGGTGAACGGTTTAAATGGCACAATGCGCAGTGGCTGGAAATGGTTGAGGTAAATTAAAATCCGTTCTTGAGCCTTCTTTGGAATGGGTTGATTTGGAGCTTCAAAATAAGTATAATCATAACTTTTAATACGCTTTTGGTCTCATAGCAGAACTACAGTAATCCCAATGTCAAGAGTAGCAGGACATGTTTACACTCCCTTTCAAGCTTTTTAAACTTTGAGTTCAAAATTTTTGAAATTATTTGAATGGAAAAAATGCTATGAAAATTAGTATCATAAAATTTCTAGCGCGACGATCATGAGTTCAACAACTATGACAACGAAGATTTCGGAGCGGATTTCAACTTCGATAATTTTGATGATGACTTCGATATGAATGAGAAATTGTTTTAAATGCGAGTAGAATAAAACTAAAAAATATTAAAGTGGGCGGGGCGCTTGGCGAGATTTTCAGATGGCTGATGGTAATTAAACTTATTTATGGCTCCGAAAAATAGTTTAGTAATTTATTGTGCACCAAAAGTAAAGTCTTATTGGGACTAAATATTATTGGGTGAAAAGTTCTGGGTATTGTCAGGAAGTGTTTCTAAAAAATAGAAAAATGTATTTATTCATAGAATACAATAAATCAAGTTCAAATCGGTTCGGCAGTTCCCATCTTTGGTGGCAATGCCTAAAAGAGGTCCAGTTCAAAATATCAATGTTCAATAGGGCACACTTACTTTTTTACTCTTGCTTTTACTATTACTTTCTCTGCTGGGTGTTCTTTTATCTGCAGTACCTCCTCCTCCGCCACCAGAAATTTGTTCTCTACTCGGTAGTTCTTTACTTTTCTTCTCATCAAATGCTCCCATTTCATCCCAATTTTTTTTACTCCGTCTTCCACCTCCAGACGATCCTCCAGATGATGGTGTCACTGGTTCTCGACTCTTCTTTGCAACTACCAATTGCTCAACAGATGCCGTTTTCCGTGTTCCCTCGTTTGCAGTTTTTAGAGACTGTTTCGGAGTGAGAAGGATTTCACGGGATAGTTGTTTTTGGAATGGATTGTTGGTTGGTGTACGAGCAGCCGATGGGATAACCGGTTTTCTCTGAAAATGTATTTTTGGTAACCCAGAAATGGAATTCCAGTTTTCTAGATATTTTTGTGTAACCATTTTAAAAACTACCTTAGAAATCAGTGTTTTCGAATTTTGCGGTTTTGATTCTAACAATAGTTGTTAAGAAGATGGTGGCTTGTTAGAATACCGAAACTCTGATTCCTCGTTCATATTTCAAACTCCACCCATTTAAAGTCGGCGGCCTAACTTTTCCCTTCTCTAAGAAAACATTTCGAATTGTTTTTGCACTTGTCTTTACCTTATCACTTTCACTGTTCTTTGGAGGTTTCTCCTCCAAACTGCCCTCGTCTAACGACACCAATGTCATTGTTTTCGACTTTCGAGCGTCCTCGTCTAAACATTTTTAATTAGGCCGCGCCCACTTTTTGGCCTCCCCTACCTCCCATCACATCATACACCTTTTCAATATCGGACGGTGGGAATGTGACATCTTCTGGATATCGATTGTCCCGAGTGCCTGGTTTAACGTCTTCTGAAAAAAGAGAAGGTGTCACTAAAATGTTCAATTTTTATGTTTTTAGGATATTCTAGGACTCTTTCGGTCAGCCTTACGTTTTTGTCCTTTGATTCCGTAGTTGGCGTTGACTGTCCCAATGTGGTGAGGATGACAAATCTGCTTGCACACTCCAATGGGAAGGAGAATTTGACAAGCCTAAGAACTAGATTGTCTAGGGAGACTAAAATACTGAAATTCTCTGGAAAGGCTAGGAAGTCTGAACTATTAGACCTTGAAAAGTGAATATTAACACTACAAACTACAAACTTCATCAATTAAATCAACAATGGCATTTTCCACATCCTGAATTGTAGCCCAAAGCTGATAGGCGTTGAATAAGGTCCACAGGGTTGATAAGAGTGCCAAAAAACATGTGGCAGTTGCTCCAATCCATAAATAACGAGCCAGCATGTGATGGAGGAAAAAACTGCATCCCTCTTTGAAAGGTCCATGACTGGTGCTCTGAATTACATTTTTACTTCATTGTCCCTTTCTCAATGTGTTTTGTTTTGTGTTGAAACTTGTATTCGCACCCTATCCACGCAAAGAGCTTCAAAATAAGCATGATCTACTTTGGTCGAATTTGGGTGTCAACGAATTTCGCGGATTACTTTAGTTTTTCAAATGCAACCGAACCTAGACTTTGTTACACTAATTTTGAATTTCGAGATCTCAACGCGGAGATTTGAGATGAACGAATTGTAAGCGGATCAGAGAAAAATGTAGTAACATGCCTCTAGAAACAGTTCAGCATTTGAAGAATTTGCCATTTGTCGCCAGAAATTTTGTGATCAATGAATTAACAAAGTTGAATCGTGGTAATGTTTAAAGAAAACATACTATCAAAAACGAAACATCATACACGTTGTGAGCAAGTTATTCAGGTGAGTTTTTCTAGCCAAATGTTATATAGCGACCTAACAGAACGGGGTTCATTTTTTTGAGTTTGGATCCGTACTCTGAAACTGAAATAGAACATTTCAGTAAGTATTTTCTTATCAGTTTAACATTTTTTGTGATTAAAAAAAAGCCTTATTAAGCCTTAGTTTTTTTTTGCGAAAATCTGGAAAAAATTTGTTTTTCATATTCTTATTCTAAAATGTTCTCCGTCCGAGTTCATACCATTCATCCAAATTTGGACATATCGCTTAAAATTGAATTTAGGATATTATCAGAACAAAAATCAAGAGAAAATTTATGTCGATTCTTTTTCAAAAAACCGTGTTAGCTTTTTTGAAAACATCTGAAAAGCTTTTTTAGTATAAAAATGTTCAACGTTGAAATTCGAGATATGACCCAGAATATTAGGCGAATCTCTTGCTCGTACAAAGTTATGGGCCGATAAAGGTTTTTAGTGTAGGAAACTATCTCACGGAAACAAGTTTTCAGGTCAGAAAACGTCAACAAAAATAATTTATTGCGATTTCAAAAAAAAAAAGAAGTGGGATAAAGTTTCGAGTTTGAGAGAATGAAATGAAAGCATGCAGAAGAGAAAACATATTGAAGTCAGGAGGAAAACAATGTTCGAGCTTAATTAAATGAAAAAAACGCACAAGTAAAATCAAAGCAATTCATAGACAGATCACTGATTGGTATTCTTCTCGGGATGAACCATTCTCTCTGAGAATTTAAGAATTTCAGGTCCTCCTCTAACTTCAGATTCCAGAAGCGGCAACTTGACGACGTGGAAGTCTTCGTATAATTCATCGATTTCACTGAGATATTTCGATTGGATCGCTTGACGAGATCCACACTTTCGACATGTTATTTTTCCAGATTCATCTGTATCTGGGAATAACAGTTGATTGACGATAATGTTGTGAGTATCGATTCCTTGTTTTGTCAATTCTTGAATCAATCGTTCCGTTTCGTAGAGCGACAAGAATTCCGCGATGCAAACGCAAACGAAAGTTGTGCAATTCTGGAAAATTTATCGAATTTCTTTGTCAATGTGTATGGTTGTAAGATGAATGAAGTACTTATTCAAGGTTTTATTCTCTGTTAAGTTTTTATTCCTTCTCCCCTGAAATTCCTTACCGGATCCTTGAATTGTCCATTCATTTTCTTGACACTTTCCAATGTAGTTGTCATTTTTTCAATCATTTCATTCATTGATCCTCCACCCATTCCGAACATTCCACCGAACTGATTCAACATTGGCCCAAACATTCCCTGAAGAGAGAGAATCTTTGTGAATACTTTTTCCAAAAGTGTTGGAAATTGGAGAAGACGAAGAGTATGCCCAGTCGGCGCTGTGTCAAAAACGACGACGTCGAAATCGAGAGAATCTATCAGTCTGTAATTTTTAAGTTACTGTTTTATTTAGCTATCAAAAGGTTTACTTGATCATCTCTCCAAAGCTCATTGCCTCATCAATTCCTGGTAGTCCCCCAGCGAATTGTTGCAAGAAATCTTTTCCCATTGCGAACCCATTTCCACTTCCACCTTCGTTTTGTGCAGCATTTTGGAGCATTTCTTCGATATTTGCCATTTCTACACCTTCTCCAGATGGGTTCGAATCAATTTCCATTGCAAAAAGATTTGTGAAACCTTCGACGAGCGTTGGAGTTTTCGTAAATTTCTGACAAAATGCGTCCGAAATATTATGGGCGGGATCCGTGGAAATCAGAAGAACGCGTCCTCTGACTTTCGATAGCTGAGCAGCCAGAGAACAACTGCATGTAGTTTTTCCTACTCCTCCTTTTCCACCGACGAAAACCCATTTAAGTGACTTTTGTTCCAAGATGTTTTTGATAGAACCTTCAAGTTGATCGTCGGCCATAGTTCGTTGTTGCTGAAACTGTTTATTGTTGACTAAGCTTCTCAACTGTCGAAAATTCGAAAACCCCTAAATTCAAAGAAAAAAATATTGTAACAGAAAAGAAGAAAGTAGTTAAATTTCGGCAGAAAACCGGCGAAAAATCATGAAAAACTAAAAAAGTTCAATTAATTTATTATGCGACATAAAAAAGTTCAACTTTTTCCTCAGTCAGCCGGATTTTTCTGCACAATTCTAATCAGTCGATCGACAATGGATCCGGTTCGGCACGTGGAATCACTTGAACTCCGCTCGCTTTCAGTCTGAAAGCCGACCAAATTTGAAAAATCCATGAGTCAAGTAGAGCGAAAATACTCTTTGGAACGTGGCTCACCTCAACTTCCGATTATCCCACAATCCATCGGGCATCGGATAGGAGAAGAGATATCTGGAATTAGACAAACTTGCAGAAGTTCGGAAACTCGTAATTTCGGCGGGAAAAAAAAAAATCAAAAGCTCACAATTTGAGCGGTCCGAAATAGTAGTCGAGAAACTCCAAAAATCGCTCTTTCAGTGTATTTGTGGGAGTCTGAAAAAAAAACCTTCTTCGTTTAACTGAAAAAAAAAATTTAAGAAACTCACATAAATCAATTGAGGCTTGGCCTGCTTCTCGACATCCATAATTTTGGAATAGCGGACAGAAGATAAATACTTAGACATAAAAAATAATAAAATATTGTATCCAAATAACCAGTCGAGGAAAAAAACATTCATTTCAATTAAATGTGCAAAAAATTGGGGCGGAAGGAAATTCGAAAAAAAGCTTCGAAATCTTTTTGAAAAGTATACACAATAATATAAATTAAAGCTGAGTAGTAAATGAAAGAGGCATCACAGCTAATTTTAAAAAACCGAGAAAATCTTGAAAAAATTATGGGTCCGATAGAAGAAAAGGGATAAAGAAATATGCTTAATACCCGTTTAAAAAAGGTTTTTTGATGGAACAAAGAAACGATATGATATCTAGGTTATATAAAGTTTCGAATGAATAATACATTGTTTTTCGATAGAGCAAGTTTTCTACATTGCATCGAAATGGAATCGATGCGATTGTTGTTGTCGCTCGTAGCGATCTTCTTTTTTCTCCCGATAGTGCAAAAATACAACAACCATCAGAAGCATACAGCATACCAGGGCAATCACAGCGAGACTCTGAAATTGGCATTTTTTACAGACTAGAAAACCGAGAGGTTTCCGAGCTGAGAGTGAAATTTATGCATGGGAGTTTTGAGGTTTTCATCATTTTCTTTTCAAAACTAACCTGTACAATAAGTGCTGATGGTGTAACATAGAGCCGACTAGTCCAGTGTGGATACTCAGGAGACGGTGGCAGAACAATGATACGGGAATTCGGAACGATTTGTTTCAAACTGTGCTTCCAGTCCTCTTTGCGATCCGCGTATTTCGGAATAGCGATGTTGAGCTGAAAGCATTGTGAATTTTTGAAATATTCACTTTTTAGCTTACCTCATCAACAAAATTGGGACTTCTTCCAAGACCGTAAAGCAAGAATGGTAGATAAAGTGCTCGATTTGAAGAAGCTGGAACTTGACATGCAACACTTTGAGTACTTCCACCCCATCCATCGGTCATCGAGAATGATGCACAGGCACCAGTCATTGAGATACTTGAACCAATTTCATTCGATTTTGGATTGCAACGATTATCGCTGCAAACGCCTGTGAAGACTTGGACCTGGAAAATAAACGAAATTTGAAAAAAAAGACCGAGAAATAAACAACCTTCAAAAACGTAGTATCTCCCTTATCAGGACAATACACAAATCCAAATCGTGTCTCATTTCCCAAATCATATTCAACCAATAAATCGAGTGATCCATCTTCTAATAAATCAAAAAATGTTCCCATTTTAATAATTCCCAACGCCATGTTTTTGGGTTGAATGAATTCTCCTTTCCGGATATCGAATCGACGAGTCCCGTTCTTTTCACAATTCTTACATTCCTCGTTTTCTATTACTTTGATTGCTGGGCGATTGTTGGTCTACAAAAAAAAATAGAATTTTTAGAAGAACTCTGTCCCTATTCTTACCCTGGTTCCCTGTACAATTGTCACTAAATCCGGGAAAGAATTCAATGAAAACTCTCCAACTCTAAACACAACCAACGAATGTGGTTCTGGTTTCACAAGATAATCCTGCATGTCTAATGTAACTGAAGCCCATAGTCTTGATTTACAAAACGATGCCAATTGAATCAATTGAACGCATGACGCCTCTTTACATATCGGTACAATTATATCAATTTCTCCATCTGAATCCATATCCATCACTACTGGTGCAGCTACGGCTGGATATTGAGCATAGGTCAGAGTTGGAATCCAATCACGATACTGCCATCCGATCTTCGTGTGCTGCCATACCTAGAAAGGGGGATCTGGGATGATTTAGAGGATTTCGGAAGCTCACCATCATTTTCAGTCCATTCTGCTCTTTTGTCATGAAAACTATGTCGGCGATGAGATCAGCTGAAAACAAACATATTATTACCCCCGAATACAGTAATCCACTCACAATTAATATCCACAAATAGGTGTGGCATTCCTGCATAGATATCTATATTATTCGGGAAATTCGAAAATTCATTGTTACACGAATCAACAATTGGGAACATTGATCCATCCTTCTGAACTTTTGAACAAAACATCGATCCATTCGGATAGAAACCTAGAATATCAGTCAATCCATCATTTGTGACATCAATGGTCATGGCATGTTGCATTAGAAAATCCACGTGGAATGGACGGAACACTTCTTTGTCGCCTTCGAGAAAAGATGTCCACAGAGTATGGTTGTAGAGACCACCGGAGTCCCGGATTGAAACCTGAACAAAACTTGGGTTAATCTCGGTTATTTAGTTGAAAAATCAGTTGAAAAAAATCGTCATTTTCGCCAAATGTTTCGACTCAATTTCTCGAATGTAAAACTTACCAGCACATCCAATCTAGAATCTCCATTGAAATCTCCAACTGAACATTCCACAGATTCTGGCTTTAAACTACCATTTCCGATGGTGAAACTGGTTCCTTGAGTGAATTTCGAAGCTTCTAAAACATCCAACAATTTCGTTTCTTGGTAATTTACAGTCAGTGATCCATTTCCAAAAACCAGAATATCTGTATTCCGATCTGCATTGAAATCTCCAAATGCGCACACTTTTCCCGGAAGATCCGGAGCAGTCTTATCCAGAGAGCGGGCAAAGTTTATTAGAAATATCCATATTAAAATTGAGAATGGTTTTAACATGGTACCTGGAAAAGAGCATTTTTGTGATTTTAAAGATATTTCCACACGACAAGAAAGACTTTAATCAGCTGATTTTCAAATTTCCTGTATTTCAGAACTTCAGTATTATTTTCGACTCAAAGAGAGATACGATAATTTACGAAAAGAACGTTAAGAAAAAGTTTTTAAAAATGCAAAAACTGAAATTCATCGTTCCGGTGGAAAAAGGAAAGAAAAATGAAGTATGAGCAATAATATGATTGGTATAAAAGATAATATATTATTTAAAGAGTAACACAACAAAGGATGAGCCTAAATGGGAGAGGATTTTTTAAGAGGGAGATATGGCAACAAAAAGGGAAATCTTAAATATTTTTGGCGAAACGTTTCTTGATAGCTGGAATAAGTTTGATGTGATCGTCGGCACAAACTGAGACACATGAATCGAGTTTTTCGTTGAAACTGAGCTTCTGGAACAAATTTAACGGGAATTGGGGGATTTGATGATGTTTCTTTTAAAACAATTTTCGGAGGAAATTAGAATTTTTAGGTGCGAGAATTTCAATTTTCATTAAAACTTATTTATTTGTAAAAGATCATTTCCAGAAGTTTCTATCAAAGCCATGAGAATAAAGTTCTTAAATTTTAACGAATAACCAGCATTATTCCCGATTCCCCACAATTACATCATTATTATGACGAAATTTCGGTTAAAAATTCATTGAAACATGAAATTGAAATCAATTCTACGATTGAGGCATGATTCATTCGGAGACCATTCACCAACAAGAGACCCTCCACATGTGTGTTGAATATAGAGAGACGCAGAGAAAAGAGCCGAGTCCGCAAACACCTTGGCTGAAAAATGCATGCCGCGGGAATTTTTCTCGCCAGCGCGGCAACTTTGTCACCATTTCTGGGCATTCCGCTTCGTTTCACATCGATTTTCAATATTTTCGTCTTTCCTCCCATTTTCTTGTTTTTTTTTCAAGCTTTCCGAAAATTTCAGAAAATGTCCGGTTCCATCGCCGATTCCGAGTATTCTCGTGTCATCGAAGAGATTTTCCAAAGTGAGTAGCATTTTCTATGCAGTTTCTCAACCAAAAAGGGACGGAATCTTTAGGAATTCGCGCCACTGGTGATACCGTAGGGAATCGTGCTCTGTTTCTCGAATGGATCGATATCTTCCAACGTCCTGGACATGTCGTAGCCAGTAAATCATTCAAAGCGCTGGCTGAGATGAAGAAAGAATCAGTTACTAGTCAAGGTGAAACCGGTAAGGAAATGTTTTTGGAAGGAGACGGATATTCTTATACTGACAATCAGTACGCTTAATTCAGAGTCATAAATCTAAAACATTCATAATTCCAGAAATTTGCGCAGTGTGCTACGACAAGCTGTGCAATCCAGTAGACTTGCCAGAAACATTCGTTCTCCATGCAGAATACAAAATTGATAAGGATGAATTCAAAAACTCGGTGACAATAATGCCATGTAACCATCGGTTTCATTTTCTGTGCCTTGTTATGTGGCTGGACCAGTCTCAGACATGCCCAACGTGCCGGAATCCAGTCAAAAGTGACAGTCAATACGACAAAGATCAACAACAAGCACGTGTCGACGAACTTCACAACTCCATGTATTCCTGATTAGAAGATTAATTAGCTGTGAATTGGCTAATTAAAGGCAATTTTTCTTCTCATCCAATGTCTTTTTCTCCCCGGTTCATCTTTGATTCCAATGACTTTCTTTTAATTCCTACCATTTTCCCCTTGTTTTGTTCTGTATATTTATATTCCTGTATATCTAGTCAGTTAATTTTTACTAACTATAATGAAGCAGTGACCTACTATTAGAGGTTTTAGACTTTTCAGATCGCAGCCTTTAGTTCAAAATTCGAAAATTTTTAGGATCCGCCCTCCAGACAAACCTGTTGCTCGGAATAGTTATTGACATTTGGTCCAAACTGCTGAACGAGTTTATCATAGCAAGTCATTGCGCATCGAGAGAGTTGATCCTGTAGACCGCCCAACTCTTTTTCCAGATATCCTTGAGCATTTTTCATTCCGTCATTACATTTCTCTACACAATTCTCAACGCTCTCGCGTGTCACTTTTTTGTTGTCACAGCATCTAAAAACAGAGGAAATTTCGAATTTTCAGAGAGTTAGCCAATTTTGGTGTTTTTCCCAATTTGAAGCTTTCACAAACCTTGCAGAGCACTGGAACATGGCTTTCTGCATATCCCTGAGATAATTCTTGTCCAAATCGTCAATCATCTCGTCGACCGCCAATTTCACCTTCATTTGAGTATTCTCCATTGTCGAATTGGACATATTTTTACCCTCTGAAACGGAAAAAATTGAAGAAAATGACGAACGGTTTTAGAAAACACTACAAGAAATCGAGAAAAAAGTATGCAGAAATTAGGCCGAAATTGGAAAGCTAAAGAAATTGACACAAAATTAAATTTTCGTATGCATACAAATATTGAAAGAATGAAGAAAATTTCCGGAAAAAGTATTAGAGGTAAGAGAAAAATGATGCAAGACTCTTGCAGCAAGAGGAAAGAAGAAGAAAATATGCTAATCTCCGGATTTCCGGATTTTTTTGGTCAATTTTTTTTGTATAGAAATGACGGCTTATATTCTTGAAAATTTTAACTTTTTTTCTGGTTTTCAATGAAAAATTTGAGATAAAAAACCTAATATTAATCACACAATGAACGATCAAAAATTGGGGGAAAAATGGAAACATGTTTTCACCTGCACGAGAAACGCGCAAAGAGATAAGCTTGCGCAGAACTTGATACCTGGTCGCAGGTCTGAGACTCCACCGATTCCGAGGAAGGGGTTGGTCCGAGGAACCGATTCCGAGGAAATCGGGGCGGAGTTTACTTTGCAACT
>NC_013490.2:14184245-14204011 GCF_000004555.2 Caenorhabditis briggsae | reverse complement strand
CCCCCGTTTTCCTCGGAATCGGTTCCTCGGAGACAACCCCTTCCTCGGAATCGGTGGAGTGTCGCAGGTCTTGATGCATTGGGTGGGTAATTAAATATGGGTAATTAACGGAACAATTATTATTTGAAAATAGGCAGAAGGGCTAGGAATAAAATAGTTAGACGGGATATTTAAAGGATGATAACATGAGTTGAGATTTTGTGTAAGTTCCATAACTTTTGTAGTCCTGAAAATTTGGAAATGTGTTAGTTTCTGAATTTCCAATTTTATAAGTTTTCGAGTTTCTGGATCCCTAAAAATTCTTTATTCTCTATTTTGAAACTACAAAAAAACAAAATATTTGGAGCACAAGAATATCAAAATCTCTGAATTTTTTAAAGTTTAAAAGATTCCCACTTTTCGTTGAATTTCAGGAATTTCAGAGTTTTTTGAATTCTCAACATCCCGAGACATCAGAATTTCCGGATCTCCTAAACCCCATACTACTGGCTGGACGCAAATAAAAATTCCAGGGTGTGAACTGAAACTTAAGAAACTGTAGAAAGGTCTCAAAGTTCACAAAAGTTCCAGGAATCCTGTTTTACGATTTTCAGGATTCCAAAACTGTCAAAGTCAGAATGCAGAGAATTTCAGGATTTCAAAATTGTCAAAGTCAGAATGCAGAGCTGTTCATAATTTTTTAGTGCATGTATAGTAATCCATTTGTTAAATTTTCAGAAACTCCTGAAACATTCCATTCCAGATAACTTTTTTGTAACTAGATCCTCCTTTTCCAAAAATGTCATCTCGCTAGTGTTTTTGTTTGCTCATTTCTCTGCGTTTTTTCATTTCCGAAATCTCTCATCTCTTCTCCTTCTTCCCACCTACATTTCTATTTTCTCTTGTCTCTTCCTCCCTTATTTTTCCCCTTTGGCTCCTTAAAATTGCGCGAGAAACTGCTCAAAGCTTCAGAGAGCCAGATAAAGACAATAGAATATGAAGAGACGCAGAGAGAAGAAAAGGAGGAGCGAGTGGGAGAGCCTGGAGAGACGCCGAGAAATACTAACCCCTTTTCCGATTCAACTGAATCTCTTCTTGTTTTGGAGTCGTTTGGTGGTGTCATATATACGTCATTTTGACATTATTGGATTTTTCTGTTCTGCAGAATTTAGAATGTTTTATGATTGCAAAACTGATTTTCAGACTGTTTTATGTATTATAATCTAGAATTTCCAGTTTCAGAAAATCTTGAGTTTTGAGATTTTCTGTAACCTGGATCATCAAAATTTAAAGCTTTATGAGTTTTTGATAGTTTACAAACAGAAGAATCAGTCAATCCAAACCAAAAATTTATAAATTTAAGCTTCGTTAACAGGATTTTAATGATTTTTCAGTAATTAGGATCATCACTATAGCTATACTTTCAATTTTTTTATTGAGTTTTTCGAGTTTCTGAACTGTCAGACAATTCCATTTATAAATTTATTTATGTTGTTCATATTTTCAGATTTCTGACTTCAAGCAAGGCTATCAATCTGAAATTTAGATTTCATTTTTTTAAAAGCAATCTTCCCATTCCCTTACGACAAGAGAAAAATTTTTAATGGTTTTTGAAAAAAATCATCGATTTCCAAAAATGGCTTACACTAGACTTTCAATTTCTTTTTTAAAAATTCTGTTAAAAAAAGAACTAGGAATTCTCTATTCTTCCACCCATTTGGTTTTTCAAATCCGATTTCATTTTTTTCTTTTGTTTTATTTGGTGTCTTTTTTTTGAAATTTGTTTGACAGAAGACTAGCAATTTTGACCCTTTTAACATAATTAAAATGTTTAAATTAGAATTTGCAAGTCGCGAGATAGACTGAATTTTAAAAAAGTTTCCTAATTTTCAGACTTTCCAAACTTCCAAACTTTGAGATCCATAAATTGTACTTTTTGCGGTTTTCCATTATTAGTTATTGCCTTATTTCTCTCTTTTTCTTTAATCCATTTTCAAAAATGACAACGGTTTCCAGCGAAATGGGAGACAAAGCTATCCTAACAGAGGTTCTGGAAGCATCAAATCTTACTGAAGCATATGTTGATTTAACAGCGAAACAGTTGATCAAAGAGTAATTTTTGTCAAATATTTGCTCACATTTCACGAAACTTTTAAAAATCGTACCTTTAGGATTCGTCATGTTGGAGATGATTTCTCTGTGCGATATTCAAACTTGGATGATCGGAATGAACTGGGAGAACCTTCAGATCAAATATCACCTGATCAAGAGAAGACATTCACAGTTGATGAAGCTGTAGAGGCATTGGGATTCGGAAGGTTTCAGTTGAAGTTGTCGATTTTGACTGGAATGGCATGGGTGATTAATTTGAAAATCAACTTTCAACTTTTACTCTCATTTAACTCGGTACTGTAAAGAATAGCAAAAAGCTGTTAACTGACAGACTGTTTCTGATATTGTGAAAAGAATTTTGTCAGTTGACCACTTTTTTATATCTTTTACAAGAAACGAGATATACGGACTCCAAGTTGGCGGTTTGGGGGAGGTGCTTTCTACAATGATTACGGTAGATTTGAGTAAAATCTGATTTTTTTGAAATTATGTTTTAAAAAGACTTCGATCGATAAAAATAAAATAGTTTTGAATGCCAAAACAAAGGAGAAACTGCTTCATGGAAAATCTCCATTTCATGCAAATCAAAAGCAACTTTCAGATGGCCGATGCAATGGAAATGATGCTTCTTTCTTTGATTTCTCCAGCCCTCGCATGTCAGTGGCAAATTTCTTCTGTTCAGCAGGTAATTACCCAGTTTCTTTTTTAATTACATAAACATTGCAGGCTCTCGTCACAACTTGTGTCTTCAGTGGAATGATGCTGTCTAGTACATTTTGGGGAAAGATTTGTGATCGATTTGGGAGACGGAAAGTGGGTTAAAAACAAATGCGCATACGTTCTAAAACTTAACTTTTCTTTGCAGGGTCTCACATTTTCTACTCTTGTTGCATGTGTCATGGGTGTATTATCAGGAATGTCCCCCCATTTTTATGTCTTATTATTTTTCCGAGGTCTCACTGGATTTGGAATCGGAGGAGTTCCACAGTCGTGAGTTTCTTGTTATGAGGTCAAAATATCAAAAATGTCAAGTTTTTCTAGTTCCCTTTTAATTGGAAACGGTTCCAGAGTAACACTATATGCCGAATTCCTTCCTACTGCTCAACGTGCCAAATGTGTGGTTCTGATTGAGTCTTTCTGGGCAATCGGTGCAGTTTTTGAAGCACTTTTAGCGTATTTTGTGATGGAATCTTTCGGATGGAGAGCTCTAATGTTCTTGTCTTCATTGCCACTTGGAATTTTTGCAGTCGCAAGCTTTGTAAGTGAACTTAAGAATAATACAAGTACTCCTCTCATTTCAGTGGTTGCCCGAATCTGCTCGTTTTGATATGGCATCTGGACATCCTGAGCGGGCACTGGAGACTCTTCAAGCAGCGGCTAGAATGAACAGAGTACAATTACCCCCTGGAAGATTGGTATCCTCTACAAAAGCAGGATCAGATAGTAGAGGAGATATTGTAAATTTGTTGTCTCCAGATCTTAGAAAGACCACATTACTCTTGTGGTGTATTTGGTAAGATAAAAAAGTTAATCACTAAAGATTCGTAGATGTATTACGGTAGTTTAAACATTCCAGGGCGATTACCGCATTTTCCTACTACGGAATGGTCCTTTTCACAACTGTTCTCTTCCAATCGCACGATGAATGCCACGGAGGCCTATTCTCAAATGGAACTGCTCTAGAAGTTTGCCAACCGTTAACAAGATCAGACTACTTTGATTTGTTATCAACTACACTTGCCGAATTCCCCGGACTCATTATCACAGTACTGATAATTGAGTGGTTTGGAAGAAAGAAAACCATGGCACTCGAGTATGCTATTTTTGCGGTCTTTACTTTCATGCTATACTTTTGTTTGGATCGGTAAGACTCTGTAACAAAGATCAAATATAGTGATACGATAATTTCAGATTCACAGTTACGGTTCTGATCTTTGTGGCCCGCGCATTCATCTCTGGTGCCTTCCAGTGTGCTTATGTCTATACTCCAGAAGTATACCCAACCACTCTACGAGCAGTAGGTCTGGGTACTTGTTCAGCGATGGCTAGGATGGGAGCAATTTTGACACCGTTTGTGGCACAGGTAAGTGAAGCTAGTTATCGGGATTTCGGATTTTGATGTTTTGTTCTTAACAAGTATGATTCATTGAATTAACGAACCAACCTGAAATTTTTCAAGGTTGCCTCGGAACAGTCCCTTTCACTTCCTATCGGTATTTATGGAGTTGCTGCTGTGTTTGGGCTCATAGCTTCTTTAATTCTACCGATTGAAACCAAAGGAAGACAAATGATGGTGAGTATTGCTTTTACCTGAAAAAGAAGGTGAAGTTCATGCCGAAGTGTGTGCCAAAGTGTACCAGAAGATCTCTCTCAGCAAAATACAGAACAGTACAATGGAGACGCAGACACTTTTTCCCTGCTTCTCCACCATTTTTTCAGCCACCAATAATAATTAGTTTACTAATTGCCCTAGTGGATCATATCATCAATGTGTTTTTCAGGATTCTCATTAGTCACTGCTGTATGTGTCAACTTTTCAACTGATCTCCAAATTCCACTTTTCAAGTAAACCGATGGAACTCCATAAAGTATTTTTTAAGATGTAAATATTTTCGTAGACACTTGATTAATCGTTTTTGTATATAAAAAATATCATATCGAAAACGAGTGGTTTTTTTTTCTCAAAAGCAAACACCAAAACGTTTTACAGACTATTTTTCTCTGCTCACAAGGGAAACTCCGCCCCTTTCCTATCAGAACAATAATTCTTACGAAAAAAATTGTTTTGGTCTCATTTTAGGTGATTAAAAAAACACTGTTTCGGAAGTTTTCAGATTATTTATCCAAGAAAACAGGTCTTTGAAACCAGAAAAATGTTTATATGGGAGAGAAGAAAAAGGAAATGAAAGCAAATGGTTAGCTACAGTAATATGCATTATGAGAATTATTCAAAAAAAAAACGCCCCATTACAGAACCAGTGTGTTCTAAAATGAAATAATTTTAAGTTGAATTAAAAAATATATATTTAACAAATGAAAAAGTGGTATTTTTGAGAAAAACGAACAAGTTACAATTATGAGAGAAATTATGAGGGAACCCTACATATTCTGTTTTTTTTTCAGAATATATATCATATGCTTTTTTTGATTTACTCGTTCAGAAAGGGGACCTAGAAATTATATTTCACAAAAAATCAACAAATATTATAATAAGAGAGATAATTGGGGAAAGAGAGATGGGAATTCACTACCAATAATTTAAGAGAATGGTGAAATTGTTGTTTTTCATGGTTAGAAACGGGGTTTTGCGTATATTTGAAAAGGGGTGTGGCTTAGGGAAAAAGATGAGCAATTTTTTTTTGGGGTGGGAGACAAATAAATTAGTACTTTTTTGGGGGAGAACAGAAAAAATGGAGATTTGATATTTTAACAACAAAGAAGTGCAATAAAATTCAAAAAAATTGTGAGAAAATATACTTAGAAAAACAAAAAAACCACTATAAGAGGAAGAGATTTATAAGCAGAAGACTTGGATTCTGAGGAAGATTTGAAAAGTTTATCCCATTGGTTCCTGGAATAAAAAATTGGAAAATTCTGTTTTTTTTCGTTTTGAATGAGTCAGAACGTCCGAGTTATGAAAGAGTCCGAACCAATCAGATTAAAAAAATTTAAAATTTTTACAAGCTTTGGAATTAAAAATTTTTCAGATCGAAAAGAATTAGAGAATATCGAGACGTGAGAACTTTAAAATTTCAGACTTAGAGAGTTTTGTATGATTATGTTAAATTTTTTGATTAATGATAATTGCTCACCTTCATTTTGGACCAAGCATGGAAACACTTTCTGAATCGACAACTTTCATGTCCTCTTACTGCCAACATGAATTTTCGTGGCTTTTCATTCGCTTTCATTCTTAACGAAGCATGATAAACCTGAGCAGCTTGATAAGACAATTTAGCTTCGATGTCCGATGCTCGGGCTCCGATCCACAAGAACACTGCATCGCCATTGTCCAGAATCATAATGTCATCGTCGTCGAGATCATCCTGAAAAAACAATTGCCCTGCATTAGAAAAACGAGTTTAGATTTTTTTTTATTCTAAAAATTTTCCGTTCGCTTACCTGACAAAAATCAACGGTTTTCTCGGAAACAGCGAAATAACCCTTTTCATTAGTACATCTGAACAGTCTCGTGTGTTTGACAAATGAACTGTCCGTTTCATATTTCTTCTTTCCACCAAGGACTCTCCAGAATTCTTCATTCTCTTCTCCTTCTTTCACTTCAACAATTCTAAAATCATCATCATCGTCTCGAACTACCAAATCAGATGCCACTTGACGAGCGAATTCATGTTCACGGGGTTCCGAGTCTTTTCCTTGCCAAACATAAACAACTCCACGATGATTCGATTCATCCAATTCTTTGAATGGAATTCTGAGCATATGACAGAATGCAGAGCACAGTTGATTAGATCTGAAAAAGAAAAGGAATTGATGATTTTAAAGGACACATAGAAATAATCAAAGATTCTCCAGAACGTTCGAATTCCGATTAAACTTACTGGCACTCGACTTGAATTGTCCTGTTGCAGACACTTGATCCATTGGCTCTCATTTGGAATAGCTCTGGCCACTTTCCACCCAAATTCTTTGTCAAACCACGACGACCACGCTTGATAAGGAACTTCCTCTTGAAGTGAGACAGGAATTTGTGATTCTCTTGTTGTTGGTACATACGAACAACCTGAACATTGAGCAAGTTGAGAAGATGAATTTCCAAAACTTCAGAATCTATTCCAAACAATTTCAGATGTGAAACTAAGTTTGATACTTCTCAGCGTCATTCCTAAATTCCTACTTACCTCCAACTTATCCTTGAAAATCTCCTCAAAATTGGGTTGCAATTGGAACGTAAAATTCAACCAACCCATATTTGAAGCATCTCGTCCTTGCCAGAAATACACGACGCACTTGAAGTCCATCTCTGGTTTCTCATCGGTCTCTTCTATTTCTTCATCTTCTTCTTCCTCTGGTAGTACTGCATATCTACACAAGAACACATAACAATCCATTGTATAGAATATTCCAAATTCTTTCTGTGGCAACTTGACAAATTTCTTTCCCTCCAAAACGAATGATTCCATTAATTCTAGATCATAATTGCAGTCTAACATCAACTCTTCTGATTCTTCGTATGTCATTGATGGTTGTCTTTCGAGGAACAATGCTCCAAGATCGGCTCTCATCATATTATCCTTCTTTACGATTACCTTCAGATCTGGCACTCTTTGAACGGATTCTGAGGAGCGAGTGTAGTCAACTGGAACTATTTCATCCCAGCCTGCAAATTTGGATCGGAACATCATAGATTCTTCTCCTTCCGTCTCCCTATAGACTTGTGCATAATCCGGACGATCAATCATTTGATGCAACTCAACAACCAATTTCTGTCCAGCCATTTTCAATAATCTATTGGCTTTCTTTCCAGTCCAAAGGAAGATATCAGAATTTGAATCTAGAATGAAAACTCCTTTCGAATTGAGCATATCTTGTTTCGCGATTCCTTTTGGAAGTTCCACTTGCGGCAATTCCAAAAATCCCATTCCAATGTTCACTTTGTACAGCTTCTTTCTCTCCGCCACAAATCCTTCTGGCACGTGCTCCACAATTGCCGATGTCGGTTTGTCCGGTTGTCCAGTTAGTGCTTGCCAAAATTCTGGAGGACAACGAGCTTGACGGCATGTCTCGATTTCGGATTTTCCTTTTCTGTCCCGTTTGTTTAGTCGTTCGGCGAAGAGACGAGCCTTATTGGAGACAGTGATCTGCAAAGTTTCGGCATTTGCTAGGTATTCCAGGACCGTTGAAATTTTTAGGATCCTTATAGATTTCCAGATCTCCGGATCTTGATGTTAAAAAAATTTCCTCAAATTCACTGCACTTCTCTTTTTTTCAATGCCCTTTTCTAGTTAAGTGAGAAAGAAAGCAAAACCAAGAGACGTCAGGCATACCACTTCCACAACACTGCGTCTCTCTTCACCGCTCTCTCTCTCTCTTTCTCTCATCTCGGCACATCAACTCACAAGATAAACCACCCTCACGCTGTTAGTTTTCATGACTGCTTGGCGCAATGGTAGCGCGTTCGACTCCAGATCGAAAGGTTGGGCGTTCGATCCGCTCAGTGGTCAAAGTTTTTTATTTGTTCAATGTTCACTAAAATTGAGGTCCTTAACCTGATTTTTACGTTAAAAATGCTCCTAAATGGATTTCAAACGTTTTAGGATTTTTAAACATCATGAAAACCTGATGAAACATTTAGATTTTAACGACTTTTTTGCAGATCATTTGACTCACTCTACTTTTGAATCCACTCCATATCCAAATTGTTTCTCCAGCATCCAATAAGAAGCAATATCTAGGATCCAACGATTCAACGCTAAGTGGCACTGGTTCCATCTCCACCGCAGTTCCATTAACTCCTGCACGGTAGAGACGAGTTAGATGTGCAGGTTTTTCAGTGGTATAGAATCCAGAAGTCGTTCGTCCACCCTCGATGTACACAATCTCTTCACCGAAAAGTGTCAGAAATTCTTCTGATTCGTCGTTCATTTCTTCTCTTTGTGTTCGACACGTGGCATTCAAATGGTTCCGGAGACCAACTGCATGTACCGCAGAACACATTCCTTTATCAAGTGAGGCGTGTTCACCGAGCCAATAGAAAATTGCATGTCTCAATTGACCGGAAATCTCTCGAGTTGTCTTTAAAACCAGATAGGCGTCTGCGTCATAAAACTGTCCATGGAATGCTTCATCCATAATTGATGGATAGAAATTCTCAATTTCCCATACCCACATGCCCTCTTCTGAGCCAACGTCTTCATCAAAGATATCCGAGTAGTCAATGTGTCGTCGATGTTTCTCAATGTTCTTTTTCCAGTTCACAGCACTTTTCGCTTCGATTTGACGTTCCTCCTCTTCTTGTTGCTTCTCGGTTAGTGCCGCTCCGACGCCAGCGATTTTTGACATTCCCTGGAAATAAAAATGTATTGGAAGTATAATTTTTTTGAAAACATCAAACCAAAGCAATCGAATCATACTCATCGTTCGAATTCTCGACTGGGTATGGGATACTGTCGGCGTCTAATGGACTGGATTTATGCCATATACGACAATTTATGGGGACAAAACTGATGAAAAAGATGCTATAGAAACAGAAGTGTGTGATAAATGGGAGAAGTATTGATAGTGTATCAGTTGGTGAAATACGTTTTTCTGTTCCTTCGAAATCGTCAGAAAGAATTGAGATACCAGACTCGGAACTTTCATTTTTTAAACCAACAACTTTGCAAAGTTCCACTCGACCATTTGGAAAAACAGAATGATCAATAGCAGTGGAAGCGTATTCCAGAAAAAGGCAT
Organism: Caenorhabditis briggsae; assembly: GCF_000004555.2. Taxonomy (NCBI): domain Eukaryota; kingdom Metazoa; phylum Nematoda; class Chromadorea; order Rhabditida; family Rhabditidae; genus Caenorhabditis; species Caenorhabditis briggsae. The sequence goes on along the minus strand of NC_013490.2, from coordinate 14,194,505 downwards.
AAAATATAGAAAAAGGCAATATGCAAATTGTTTATACACTTCGCTATTTGTTTGTTTTTGTTGGCGCTATGATGATGATGAGGGTAATAAAATGAATTTTCTGTAGATCATGTGGTCAAAATGAGCAGAAAAAAAAAGAAGATTGTAGTTTAGAAAAGAGAAAAGGAATTTCAGCATGAAATGCCAGAAGGTATGAATTTTCGAAGAGAAGAAACTTCTATAAAGTTTCTCTTCAGACAGTTCTATTTAGGTACCAAAACACATTTTTTGAAAAACAAAAAGAAGATAGGTGAGAAAAATCATGAATTTCATATGACCTCTAAATAACTATTTCTGGTTGTCTATGACCGTTTATAGACCAGCAGATTATCAAAATAATCAATATAGTTTTGAGAAAGGTTTCATAGACTACAGTATCCACTAGGACGAAACTACTATATTTGCCATTTGAGCGGAATTATCTCGATTCGTGAACTGATGAAATGTTCATTAAAATTTGGGCAGTATTTTCTCACCTGTATAACTTTGTCGGCACTCTGCTGATCTGCTTGTTGCTTTCGTCGCCGTATGAACTCCTTTCTCCGTGCCAACGCATCTTGACGTGCTCCACCCGAATGAACAGATGAGATAGACGATGATGGACTTGTCATTTGACCCGCAATTTTGCGCTGAAAAAAAAATGAAGTGTTGAGAAAGTAGTTATTGACACAAACATATTTATTTTATATAAGAAAAAGGAGTTTTCAAAAAACCAAAATTTTCTTCACAAGTTAAAACTAAGGCCACCTGTTGTGCACTTCTCGAGGTCGTCTCTTTACTTTATCACTTACCAAAATAATCAAGTCTGAACGCATTTTTGAAGGAAACAGGAGATTTGAAGCAATCGTATTTTTTTTGAATAAAATAAGAATAAGAAAATATAGAGAAGGAGAAGAAAAGAAAAAAAGAGGAAACATATATAGAGATAGAAGACTCTGGCGGAAAAAAGAGCACAATTCTTTGTGCTTTTCTCCTACTAAATCTTCCCCTTCTTTCTTTTCACTAAAAATGGGTCGAAAAAAACGGTCTAGACGACAAATTTTTGAAAATGTGTTTTTTTTGCAAAAAAGGAATAGGCGACTTTTGAAAAGAAAAGCTTGCAGAAAAAAAAGGATAATTTTGAAAGAATCGACCAATTTTAAAGCAAGAAAAATTAGAAATTCTTGATTTGAGAAAAATGATTAATAAAAAACGGCTAGGAAAAACAGACAATTTGTTTTTGAGAAAGATTTGCAGGTCAAATAATTCAAAAAAAAATTTTAGTTAGGGAGATCAAAATTTTTTGAAAAAGTTTTTTTTTAATTTTGAGGACTTTTAAAAACCCTGTCAATTTAAAAAATTGACCTGATGTTCCAATGAAAAATCTATATTGTAGAACGCCAACTTCTTCCGAGCATCGTTTGGTTTCGGTGGCATCACTAGATTTTCGTTTCTGAAAAAAAGAATTAGGAAAAAATTGAAACAAAAAGAAGCGATTTTTCCGAAATTTTTCTCAAGCCGGAATCGCATCAAAATGGCGACTAATTAATGCAAATCTGTTGAGTTCCAACACGGAAAATATTATGGAAAATTTTTTGAGTCTCTCCAGAAAAATGCTCTCTATCTTTCTTCTTTTTCCAGAATATTCTGTTGCAAAAAATGGGAGAAGAGAGAAAGAGGGAGAACGGAATAAGACGGACGACTTGAGAAAAATCCAAAAAAAGAAAGATGAAACATGGAAGTGTTTGCACTTTTGAACACATTTTGATTCGCAGAAATTTGAAAAAAAAAATGTTTTCTTCGATGTATTTTAAAACTCTTACTCATGTAAATCCAACGTTTTCAAATCGGGTAGCAAATGAATACCCTCTGGCAACGTAATCAGTCGATTATGATCCAATTTGAGTTTTTGTAATTTGACACATCTTGAAATGCCTTCCGGAACCAATTCCAATCGATTGTATGATAGATGTAAAACAGTTAATTGAATCAATTTTCCAATTCCAGATGGTATTCCTTCGAATGTTAATTCGTTATTTGATGCATATAATCTTGATAATCGTGTCAATTTCACCAGACAATCTGGTAAAGCTGTCAACTGATTATGACTCATATTGAGAGTTTCTAAATTCTCCCATTCTCCTTCTGTGATATTCAACTTCTCGATTCGATTCCCAGAAAGATTCAGTTTTCGGAGAGATCGAAGTTTGAACAAGGCCTCGGGTACTTGAGGAAGCGCGTTTTCCGAGAAGTCGACGTCCTGAAAAAATAGAAAAATTAAAGATAATATTGTTACTTTTTTTTCGAAGCTTACTCTCAAATTGTGCATATCATCCAATGTTGGTGGTATATTATCCAATGTTCTGTTCGTATTGCTCATATGAAGAACACTTAGGGATGTCATGCTGGAATAAAAAACAATTATTACATTTTCAGAAAAATGATTTTTATCAATTGAAATTATTCAAGAAGAGGAGGTTTTGTGATGAAATTTCAGGGTTTCGGTCTAACTCAAACTTCAATCATTTCCGAGATTTTACGATAAGTTTTTCATTTTTTATCATTTCAAAACTTTCAAACATATTTTCGTATTTCTTGGATCTTTTTTATTAGTTTGTGAGTTCAATGTTGTTATTTCGCACTTACCTTGGCAACTGTTTCAATTGAAAATGATTTAACGGATTATTCGATAAATTGAGACTTTGTAACATGCTCAATCTTCGAATTTGTGGTGGTAACATGTCCAATTTGTTATTCGACAGATCCAAAAACAGCAAATCGATCAAATTCGCACAGACACTGTTTGGAATTGTTTCAATGTTGTTATAACTCAGATTTAAGACTATCGATCCTTTTGCATATTCCAAATTTGTAGGAACTTCTCTTAGTTGGTTTCGAGATAAATCAATAATTGTTAGATCTTTCATTCGGAAAATATCGGTCGGAATCCGGCGGTTTTTAGCTGAAATTCAAAAAAATTTGTTTTCTAAGAAATAATTTAGGATGCAGATTGACTAAGTTCAGATAGGTCAAAATTACATTGTTATCTCTGACAATAACCGATCGTAGACGTGGCAAATCTGAGAGTTCTCCATGTACAGATGTTAGTTGGTTATGGGCCATTTGGAGATGTTCAAGATTTGCACAACGGGATAATTCATCGGGAACCTGAAAAAACAAATTGTTAAGCTTCTGACATATTTTTGAGCAATTTCAAAGTAGCATTTCAAATTATGCCAAAATAATGAGTTTCGAGCTTTTGGGAGAATTTAAAAAAAAGACAAAATTGAACTTTTTGGAACTTTAACCGTTTTATCTCATTTTCTACTATTCAGCATGTTAAACTCGAAATTCGTAATTTCTTATGATTTTTCCACTAATTGTACCACTATTTTTTTTTCAATTTTCTTCTACTGAAGTTCGACAGTTCTACACTTCTGACCTGTTCCAGCTTGGAATCGTTCAATTTCAGCCATGTCATTTGTGTCATTTGTTCTACATCGTGCGGAAATCGATCTCCCTGCAAAATTGTGAGTTTTAAATGATGAAGTTCTATACAAAAAAAGTTAAACTCACCGAAAAATCATTTCCAGAGAAATCGATGCCCTTGACAAATTGCAGCACACCAGTCGACATTTCTTCTTTATTTTTTATTGCATTTTATGCTAGAAAAGCCCTGAAAACGAAAAAAAAATCAAAAATATTCAGAAGAAGTGAGATTTCAGCAGTATCAAAGCAGCGCGAAGATTAAATTCAGTGGAGGTGGAAGAGAAATGGGGGAGGCGATGGACGAGGTTTCGCAGCGCGGCAGTTCAAAAGGGGGTTTATGTTATGAGCGGTCCATTGAACGTTTACCTAGTTTCTAATTTTCAGAGCAGTTTTCAGCAACATTTTTGAAAATTTATAGAGAAAATCCAATTTCATCACTAGTGAAATGTGACAATCAAAATTGAAGTGTGTCAGGTGACATTTTATCTAACACAAGACACTGGTTAAATAACAAGAAAAAAAGAGCAGAGAAGAACACTTGGAAAGATAATTGGGTGAAATTTAGAACATTGAATAAAATTGGGTGTCAAAGGGAAGGAATAGGAAGTCGAATAATAATTGCATAAGTCATTGAAAACAGACCAAAATGATCTTACACCATTTTATTAAATCATGAAGTTGAAATAATTTTCCAGTTTTTTATAAATTAGTGCTGTTCGGATTCTGTTTTTAATCGAAAGAAAAAAACAACATTTCAGAAACTATAAGATTAGGATGTCTGGAAATTCAGGAAATCAGCAAATCGAAATTTCAGAATCCGGAACCTAAAATACTCGCAATAAGTGAATCTAAAATTTCCAGTTTTGCAAATTTAGAAATTCGGAGCAGAATATTAACACTGGTATTACAAATGCCGGTATTTTTGAAATCTTAAAATACCGGAGCATCAGTTTTCAGGCATTGTTACAAACAGAAAATCAGACAAGCTATTCAACCAAAAACCATAAATTCCGTTTTGTATCGCCCGGAAAACAAGACAAAACCAAGTGGGAACGTAGCAATTAACAATTTATTTTTTTTCTTTCTCTCTTCTTTTCGTCCCAAAAGATTTGAAGAAACCCAAAGAAACATAAAGAAAGAAGAGGAAGAGCACTATTGATGCTCTATCTTGAGTTCCTCAAAGAATGAGAGAGAGAGAGTGATCGGAGAAGAGACGCTGAGAATGGAGCAAGTGTTACACTTACCGGAAAGATAAATAGTGTTCAAGGGGGGGGGGGAGAGACGCAGAGAAGTTGAAAAATCTGGACCGGATATCTCTCGGGAAGAGCAGGAGAGCTACCGGATCAGCAGTACATTTTTTCAACCTTTATCGACTTTTCTCTACTCCTGGATCTGTGAATTTAAGAAAATTTCATAAAAAGAAAGTTGTGTGAAATTGTGGCAGATTTTCTAAAAATTGAAAAAGGTTGATTACCCCTTCTAAAGGCTTCTTGAAACTTCTGAAGTCTAATTTCTCAAAGAACTCAAGTTGTGTCTTATCTGAATTCCCGCATCTTTAGATGTCCTTGATATGTAAATTTTCAATGTATTCAGATGGCCGGAACGGAGGAAAAGAAGAAGGAAGACGATGTGGATACCGGAACAGCAGACGAAGAAGAAGGGAATTCTAAAGATGAGGAATGTGCGGCTACGGAGCACAGAGATAAGGTAAAGAAGTTAGAAAAACATACGCTTCTTCTGTTTCGAATAATTGCATTTTTCATGCTGAATGGTTTCTCTCAAGAAGATATTTTTTTTTGTTTTTCAATGAAGCTACATTCCTTGTTTCTCAAAAACTTGAAATGTACAGAAATCACTATTTTAAATTGCTGGACTCTCTAATCCAATATTTATAGTTCAACCCAACTGCCTACTTGAACAGTTTCTACAAAACTGCCTCAGAGGACACTGCCATGCAAATCGTCTTGTTTTTTCTCCCTGGTATACTGTACCGTCTTCCTCAAAAAGTGCGTACAGTACTCGATTTGGGAGCTGGGCCTACAGTATACCTTCCGATTGCATTGAGAGAAAGAGCTGAAAACATTTATACATCTGATTATGCACCTGCTAATAGAGATGCACTTGTTAGCTGGATTGAAAATAGGTCAGTTTTGAAACTTTCCAATATTTTTAAAGTTTTTTATGAAAAAAATTGCTCAGGAAAAGGAAACTTTTTAGCTATTTCACACCATTACGATCTCTATTTACAGATCAACATTTGATTGGGACAATGTTTGCAGCTGGATTTCCAATATCGAGGCATCCATGAAAACTGGAAAACAAATGCAAGAGAAGACAAGAAGTCTAATGCGTGCAGTACTAGATGTGAGTTTGAATTTCCAGGTCACAATGATAATTTTAGGTAGCCAAGGCTACTTATTATTATTCTTGCAAAATCAGGGCCCGGCCCGGCGGGCCCGGGTTCTTCAAATTTGAAAAAAATTTTGAAATTTCAGAAATTTTTTTCAAATTTTTTTTGTGAAATAACTATTTTTATGGACACTCTTATCTTGAAAAATTGTTTTCTTGTCAGAAAAATCGTCCATTTTCTTCTGTTGACCCCAAAAAAATTGAAGAAAGTTTTTTTTTCCGAAAATCCGGGCAGAGACGGACCGGCCCTGAAAATTCTGAAAAAAGCCCGGCCCGGCCCGGCCCGTTGCAAGTATGCTTATTATTCTAGACGATCATGCAGAAAACTAATTACTAAATAATCAGGTCAATGTTCACGAGTCTCCAGTTGTGCAATCAGTTGTCTGGAAATCTAACCAAACGACTGAGAATATTCCGGGAAAATTCGAAGTGGTTTCTACTGTTTTCTGTTTAGAATACTCTTGTGAGACCCTCGATGGTTATTTTCGGGCGGTTCGTAGCGCCTGTTCGCTCATTGAGGATGGAGGATTTTTAATCCAAGGAGGAGTTTTGGATGCTACAACTTATAACTTTGGCGGAAAAACATTTCGATGTCACCGATTGAAACAAGCTCACATTTTAGAAAGTTTGAAGGTAGGTCTTGTAGTTTCTTTATTTAACTATTTTATTAAATATTTCTTCTAGGCAAATGGAATGGCTACCACTGCTGAGAAGGGATACAAGTTCATCACTCATGACGACATTTTTTTGTTGGTCTCAAAAAAGATTTAATTTTATTTAATTTGTTGATTTTTAGCTTTGTTTTTTTGGTACTAGACTGATAATTACGACAATAAAAAAATCTGAAAATGCAACCTTTTTTTGAAATCACCGAAAAAAAAACTACCGTACTTTGAAGGAACATAACACCGAAAAGGTCGTGCTTCTTGTAGCGAACACTCGGTGATCTGTCTCGAAAACGCGAAATTGCTCAGAACTTTCTTGATTTTCTCTCGGCTTTCTCGGATTTTTACTGCCATGCTTTGTTTTTTGTTCGAATTTCAGCCAACTTCTATCATTTTTCTATCTTAAAACTCATTTTTCAGTGATAGAACCCTAAAAAATGGTCAGAAAACGGGAAATAGTCGAATTCGGCGGTATTTTTTCCCAAATCTAGCTCTCTATGCAGAGAGAAACGAAAACATCATCGTGTCGACACCAGACAAGGTTATTAAAATTTTTTTATTTGAAAATAAAAGAAGTTTTCAGGCCAATGCAGTTGCTGCATACATTTTCGGATCATGCGAAAAACTTCCAGAAGAATCGGAAATTCTGGATATAATATTTCCAGACAATGCGAATCCGGAGACAATTTTGACCGGGATAGACGTCTGTTTGGCGTTGGGAGGCGATTTTGTATTTTAATTGTTTCAAAGTTTAAAAAAAACCCCCAATTTTTCAGCTATCTCATTTCAAAAGACTCGAAGAACGTTTGAAACTGCTGAAACATTCTCTCAGGTAAACGATTCTGAATTAGACCTGACTTCATTCGGAATTAGATCTGGGTTCGTTCGTAAATAGAAGTGGCATGATCTAATTCAGAATGAAGTCAGATCTAATTCAGAATCGTTTACCTGAGCTCATGACTTTTCCACAGAGGTCTCAGAAGATTCACAATTGAATGAAATTCATCAGAAATCGAGACTACAGAAAGAGACTGGCAAAATTTTTACGATTTTCACTAAGCTTATGATGACTGGAAATGATGATAAAAATCGAAAATTCACAGAGATTTGTGAGCTTTGTACGATTGATTTGGATTTCGACGCATTTGTCTTTTCGAAGCTGTTGAGTTTGGAATCCGAGGAAGCCAGCGAAGAAATTGAGATGATTATATTAGGTTGGCGGGAAAGTCTTTGTCACTCTGTTTGTTTAATCACTGTTCTCGTATATGGAGGCTGTGTATGATATCGACTTTAGTGAATAACAAGGTGATAAGAACCTTCCATATAAAAAAGTCCCCATCTCCTTCCCTGCTCCTCATCTGTAATTGAAACGATATGTTTGTTCCCACTGCTATTCACATCAGACATGTTTTGATTTACCTCTTCCTATCTCACACCACGATGAAGGATTCGGAAACTTTCTTGAAGAATGTGTACAACACACATGCCCCTCACTACAATACTATTCGCAATTGGTTCCATCGTTTCGAAAAAGATGACTTCTCGCTCGATGAAAAGGATCGCTCTGGGAGACCCCGTGAGTTGGATTTGGACAAGCTGAAGCACGCATTGCAATCGGATCCATTTCAATCTAGCCGTGAACTAGCTGTCACATTCGGAGTTCACCATAGCACAGTCCTTGAAGGTTTGAAGTCTCTTGGAATGAGAAAACTTTTTGGTCGATTCATACGTCATCACCTGACTCAAGCCAACCTTGACCGCCGAGTCGACGATTCGATTACTCTTCTCACTCTCCACGCGGGCGATCGATGGCTGGACCGGCTAATAACCGGAGATGAGAAGTGGGTCTTCTACGATAATCACCACAGGAAATCCCAGTGGGTTGGAGAAGGAGAGAGCCCACAGGATGTCCCCAAACCCGACCTTCATCCGAAAAAAGTTATGCTCTCTGTGTGGTGGGGAGTCGACGGCCCCATCTACTGGGAACTTCTGCCCGAGGGCAAAACAATAACTGGAGACCTCTACACTACTCAACTACGAAACCTCAAGAAAGCAGTCGACCGTTCGGCCCTGAAAGACAAGAAAGTGTACTATCAACATGATAACGCTCGCCCACATGTTTCGAAACAAGTGAAGCAGGAGCTGATGGGATATGGATGGAATGTTCTCCCTCACCCCCCGTATTCTCCTGATCTTGCTCCTTCCGACTATTGGTTATTTGGCGATATGACACGTGCCTTCGAAGGAAGAAGCTTCAATTCCCGTGGAGCGGTCGAAGCGGCACTCAAACAATACTTTGCCTCACGCCCGGCTGGATTCTACCGCAATGGAATCCATAAATTGAGGGAACGTTGGAGACATGTTGTTGATAATGATGGACAATATAATTAATTATTCGGTTATTTTTTCTTTGAGAAATAAACTATTGAAAAAGTGACAAAGACTTTCCCGCCAACCTAAATAGGATAATGTGATCGAAATATTCGAATCGGGAGAGTCCGAAATTGGCAGATTTGATGTAAGTAAAAAGTCAAGCAGACAGGCACATAGTTACATGAAGATTCCGGATTGATTGCAACGACATCCGGACTCACCGATATTTAGAAACATTTTAAAAAATCGATTTTCAGGAAAAACGGTCCACAGGACGAATTCACTCGTTTTCTGTCGCAACCAATCGATTCGGAAATCGCTAAAAAACTTGTAGAAAACATTTTGGAGACTTACAAACAGAATTTGGATTCTCCACAAGTTCTCGCGCATCTCAATTCTCAAATTCATTTCTTGATCGTCCGCTGGATATGCTCTTCTGAACCTCGAGATGCCAAATCCATTACCACGTGGATTCCAGACGACATCAGAAGACGTTATTTGTTTCCGGAACTACAGAATAATCGAGTTGACTATGCTATGGAAATCGCCGGAATGGTTGTGAACAATTTTATGAAAAGTAAGCAGTGCTGACTTAGAAAATTCCCTATTTCACCTTCTATTCTGATTTTCAGCATCTTCTGTCAAATGGGAGCTTTCCACGGAAACCCTTAATGTTTTGGAGAATTTGTACTCTAGAATTGCGATTTCTCAAATTTTGGATTCGTTCAGATTTTCGATTGGAAATCCTAAACTGTTTGATGAATTTGTGACTTTGGTGGGTTGATTGATGAGATGAGGTTTCTCATAAACTCTTCTTTGCAGGTCCCAGAAAGCAATCATCACAATGATGACCTCCTTCAAACTGTCACTAGCGCTCTTCGTTTTGCCATGTGGATTGTAGAGAATTGGAAACGTCTCGAAAACTCAATTGAAATCGACTTTTGGGATGAGAGATCTGCGAAAGTTCATTTAATTCATGAAATTCTGAAGACATTTACCTCTGACGACGTGAAGATTCAGAAGAATACGAAAGACGTTGTCGTAGGAGCTGAAGATAAAAATGTGACTTGTCTTCTGGAGACAGCTGCGGCTAGAATTGAAAGGATGATACAAAGAAACATGAGCAGACGGGGGTACGACGAATTCGAACGTTTTCAAAATCGAACAGACCTAAAATCGAACAGATTCAATTCAGAACAGTCCTTTTTTCGCACACGTACCAGAACAGAACGCGGACAGAATCGAACTGTTACAAGTTCGAACTGGTAAGGAGTCGAACTGTCCCAAATTGGAACGCTGCCTGCAA
>NC_013490.2:14180250-14183556 GCF_000004555.2 Caenorhabditis briggsae | reverse complement strand
AGTTCGAACTGGTAAGGAGTCGAACTGTCCCAAATTGGAACGCTGCCTGCAACAGAGCGCGCAAGAAAGCACACACAAAACAGCGTACCAATTTGGGACAGTTCGACTCCTTACCAGTTCGAACTTGTAACAGTTCGATTCTGTCCGCGTTCTGTTCTGGTACGTGTGCGAAAAAAGGACTTTTCTGAATTGAATCTCTTCGATTTTAGGTCTGTTCGATTTTGAAAACGTTCGAATTCGTCGTACCCCCGAGCAGACCCAGAAATTCAGTAGGATTGAGCGCTTATGTGAGTCCAAAACTGGACCATAACCGCGTTTACCATTGCGTTATTTTAGGCTCCATCTCAACAAATCGACCTCGACAATAACGGAAATGAGCTCGGAAGGAAGCCTGAATCTCTATCTAAATCGTCAAACAAACAGGTACAGTACTCCATAACTCACAAAAATCTGGGCGGAGGCTAATTTGAAAAAAAATTATAGATCAAAACTTGACATCTTCCGAACGCGTTGTCGATGTTCGCTGCTGATTTTAATATTGTTCCTCACTTGTTGTTTTTTTCTGCTAAAATCGAATATCTCTGTTTTTGTTTTGTTTTATTTTTCGTTTTGTTGCTTATTGCTGTAAATTTATTGCTTTAAAAATGCGAAAATAATAAAAACATGAAATTAGCTCTGCCCGCATCCCCTTATGATCCGATAACTCCCTATATTCATCCGTTTTCAGTCCTTCAACAGTTACTGGGAGGAAGATGATGACAGTGAGAAGTGGGATGAGGCGATTCCATTGATTGAACAAGAAGACCCACTGGGAACATTTGTCCTGCGAACTTTTCCCGAAATGTTTTTTTTTCCAGTCCCACGACACAGAAGAAGTTGTAGAAGAGATTGGAATTAATCCCGAGGAAGAAAAAGGAAAATCTCTGGAAGGCGACGACTTCTACAAAAAGAATCCAGAAGCCGAGAAATTGGAGATCAAAAAAGAGAAACCGCTGGAAATGGTGACTGATTAACAACATGAATAGGCTCCGCCCCCTTTTTACTAGCTCCATCATTTTCACTGTTTGTTCTCTTTTCCAGGTCTCTGACGACACATTTACTATTGAGCCATGTGTTCTGAAGACACAGTCGGAAGAAGAGAATTCAGTGAGAGAGGAAACTCCGCCCATTGTTGAACCTGTAGTAGTTCAATCCGTTTCCGTTGGGAAAACTTTGGTTAGAATTTTGCCCGAAATATAATTCCACCTTGAATCGAATTGTTTTAGGAAGAAGTCTCAGATGAGAAACCCGTGGAAGAGCATGAATCTCGGCCATGGCCACCGCCAAATCGTTTGAGGCCAAGAAGAGTCAAAAGTCGTCCAGAACCAACGAGCGATTTCGTTCAATCAGTTTTCAGTGAAGTACTTTTGTGTTCGAATTTTGGAAGGGGCGGAGCCAGAATGAAGCGAAAATGAAGCAATGTGGACCCAAAATAATCATTCCAATATTTAAGTTTTTTAGGCCGCTGTTTCCCATTTTTCAAGAAATCTCACCCGTTTTATCATTTTTTTCTTGTTGATTTTTACAATTTTTTATCTGCACATTTCTGTAAAGATCCCAATTTTTACGAAGTTTTATCTATGCATGATCTCTGAACTATTCCCAATTTCCTTGTAATTTTCATACTGAACTTCTGCAGCACTTGTACCTAATAATGAATCTGTTTTTGGGGATATTTTGAGAACTTTTTTCGAAATATCGGCAAAAAAACATAAGTTATTAGCTTACAGTAGCAAAAAAGATGATGATGCTATTGATTTAAATCAATAAATTAGAAAAAATAGAAGAAACCCACAAATCCCGTGATTTTCAGAAGCAGACTGGAAAACGAAAGGATTTGGGAAAAAGGTTAGAACAAAACTACTGCACTTCGGAAAAGAATCAAAAGGCAAGATGTGAGAAGTTTTCAGGAAAATATTGAATGTCACTAAATGCGCTCCGTTGCGAATTTTTAGAAGTTTTGAAAGAATCCAAAAGAGCGCATTTGATGACGGTGAAGAATTAGAATTAAATACAACGATCTGAGAAAGAAACCGAAAAAAGATAGAACCCAACACAAATAGACCGAAAATATGGAATGAAAAATTCAAGAAATCTAAAGCGAATTTAAAGATCATCGCGATTCTGTCCATCTTCTTCTTCTTCAAAATTCCATTCAAATCCTCCTGGCCTCAGATCTTCAGCTACTGGTTCTGGACGTCTTTCATCAAAAAGAAAGCACATCCATTGAGGTGTCTTCAGGAAACGTTTTCCGTGTTCTTGATATGGAAAAACGTCTTCGAGGAAGAAATAGATGTGACCACATGCGATTCCTAAAAAAAACCATTAATTTCAGATATCCCTTTACGAAACTAACCCATAAAATCAACAACAGCATTATTTCCGAGAAGAAGCGAGAAAAGAAGAAGAACCCATGGAAGATAAGGAGCCGTGAATGTGAGAACTCCAAAGAAATTCATTTGAATATTCGGATTTCGACGACTCCAGATATAGACAGCATGATGGTGAAGGCTTGGCCGAGAAACAAGATTTGAACAAAAATTCCAGAGAGAATCTGGAAACAATGTTTAGGATTATTTCTCCTAATTCCATTCCTGATAGGAAGGATTTCAACGTTACTAACCATCAGAACGGCGCCAAACAAGAACATGTAGACGAAATCGGCACGTCTTCCACGGAACGACCCCTCTTCCAACATCATACAATAACGATAAGTGAATATCATATTGAAGAGAAATGAGAATCCAAATGATCCGAAGAAACAGAATGATGTGATCAGACGCCAGAATTGATATTTTCGAACGATGAGCTCCCAATTGAAGTATAAATGAAAGGGAGTCACGAACTCGAGATGCTGAAAAAACGAATTGGAAGATCAGAACGTTTGAATTAGCAAGACATTGAAAAACTCAAGAGGCTTGATGCTCAAAACTGAGAATTTTGTTGAATAGTACGAAAATCAGTGTTTCGTACTTTCAAAAACTTAGATCATAGAAAAGATAACTTTTCTAATTTTTTGATGTTCTAACTTTCCCTTGAATCAAATTTTCTAGATAATAGAGAAGGGAGTACTTACCACGGCGGTAGTGAGAAGAACACATGCTCCGGTGTAGAACCGTGTCACCGGCGGCATTTCTTCCAGTGCCGCAACTATTCCGTTCATCTGAAAAATGAAAAAAATACAGTGAAACAGAAAGCCGGGCCATGAGAGAAACGGTAGGTAGAAAATATTTAATGAACAAGTTACCGTAAAACCTCTAATAGAAC
>NC_013490.2:14171571-14180109 GCF_000004555.2 Caenorhabditis briggsae | reverse complement strand
TATCAGAATATCAGCAACATTTTACTATTTAACCACTTTTTGATATCTTTCACAGTAAATGAGATATATAGGCTCAAAGTGGACGATCCGGGTGTCGTTCTATTAGAGGTTTTACGGTATCTGCTTTTCTGTTCGAGTGTCCTTTGTAAAATTATTAGAATATGGTCGAAAAAACGACTGGGAATTCCCCATGGAAATCAGAGATCTAAATTATATTTTAAACAATTTTCAAAAAAAAAAACGAAAAACCCCGAGAAATTGATACAGATCTGTTTCCAAAAGTAGATCAAACGATTTTTGAAAACAAAAATTCTTGGCTTTAAAAATTCCAAAAACTAGTCTAAAAACATAAACAAAAAAGTATGAGAAATTCGGTTTGAAAACCGGTAAAGTCTGAGAAATATACGAATGAGTAATTGAAACACTTTTCTTTTTGAAAAGCAACAGAAAAAAAGAAAAAAAAACAAATTTCAACAAACATAATTAGTCTATCCTCAGTACGCTGTCTAAAACAGGAAAACTGGAATTTCTAGCAAAACATTATATCGTATAAAAAATTGACATTTTATGGTGTTAAAATGGTTGTGCTTCCTTTGTTTCCAGCCAAATTGGTCAGCAATTTGTTTAATCTTCCCACCATTCGACTCGTATCTTTGATCAACCCAGCGGTGATGAGAGCGTTGTCGTAGATCTGAAAATTGTTTTTAAGTCATAGAAAGAGTGCAGAGCGGTCGAAGAGAGACGCAGAGATGAAGACCTGTATAAAGCCACGTTTACATTTTAAAAGTCGAAAGTCAGAGAAACAATATGATTGGGCAATGTTTCCAAACTTTGCACAATACTTTAGGCTGAAAATCATCAGCATTGGTTTAGAACCTTCAGAGATGATCTAGAAAACCAATAATTGAAAGTGTTCAAACAAAGCTTCTAACATTCGAAATTTTCATGAGAAAAACTCAAGTCTCTCCGAAAATCGTTACACCTGTGTGAAAATTACTGTACCTGTTCAGCCAAAATTGCCGCAGTTTCCTTATCAGTCTTCCTCATTTTATACATTGATTTGACAAGTGGATGAGTCAAATTGACATGTACATGTGGTTTAAAATACACCAAATGTTCCATATCCTTGATTTCGCCAGTACGAAGAAAATGACGGGCGGCACCCATGTCCAACACAGTTACCATGACGGGATGCTCCGATGGGCGGTGATTGCCTGGAAACGGATAGAGAAATAGACAACAATTCGTATAGCTGATGTCATTCTTCTTCTAGAGGAGGGATTTATTCGTTTCACTATAGAAAAAGGAAATTCTCGCAAGACTCGCAAGTAGGGTAGAGAATTAGAGGAATGGATACGGTATATTTGTCTTGCGTATACCAATTAATAAACCAACCTGAAATTTCAGCTACTTTTACACTACCGAGTGTGTCCTTCATCCAATCGAGCAGCTCCTTCTTCTCGTTGTCACGGAAATCTTCTGGAAAAAATTGTCAAATATCCCATTTTCTTTTTGAGAAATTTCGATTTTCTAATTCTGCCTCCTATACTCACTTGTATCTTTTTTATCGTCTTTTCCACTCTTCTCAGCTTCTTCCTGTGCCCATTTTTCAACAGGAACCAATTGTTTCATTGCGAATTGTCCCAAGCCTAAGAAAACGACCTCGTCGGCTGGATCATATAAGAAAAGGACTTCCTTGTTTTGCGACTTGATCACCTCGTAGTATGGGGAAGATTCGGCGAGGTGGCGGCTGAAATTTTTATCCAATTGTTTCCAGTTTCAGAAATTGAGCTTCAAATAACTCACTTATTAGCGTACATATAATAAATTTCCTTTTGCTCTTCCTGCATTCTCTTCACATAATCTCCTAAACTTGTCAATTCTCCAGCCTTCTTGGAAGATGATTCAAACAACAAAAGCTTTGCAACTTCCTCCTTGATGTCTTGATTCTGTTCAGTGACGACTCCTTCTTTGAAATAAATGGAATAATTCTTATAGAATTCCGAGTATTTCACCGGATCCTTTTTCATTTCAGATTGGAGGGATCCGAGAATTTTATCGGTGATGATCTTACGGAGCTTTCGAAGAACTGGATTGTTTTGGAGCATTTCACGAGACAGATTCAAGGGGATGTCTTCCGAATCCACGACTCCAATGACAAAACGAAGGTAGCTAAAGAAAATAAGAGAGGAGGTTATCAAGTGATCAAAGAATCTCACTTTGGAATCAATTCTTGAGCATCTGGTTTGATGAGAACACGTCTTGCATACAGAGACAATCCACACATCTTCTGTTGAGCCATAAACGTTAATTGGTTGAATTCCGATTGAGGAATATAGATAACTGATCGAAGGGATACTGGGGTGTCTGTCTGAAAATGGGAGAAACTTCCAGACGAAAAGGGAAACCGTTTGATTTTACCTGGAAATGAATAGTGTACAAAGGACGAGTGAACATATCTTGCTTTCCTTGCGTTTTGACTAGTTGTCTGAAAAAAAATTGAATTTAACAAAACGTTTTCATTTTGGATTTCTCGACTAATGATTCATTCCGCCAAAAGTATTTTTCTACTATTTGATATGTTTGAACTATATTGATATTTTATCACTTATTGTTCTCAATAATCGAGTTCCTCGGCCATCACTTACTTGAAGAAGTTTTCATGCATTTCCTTATTGACTTCTCTTGCCTGCATTGTCCAGATGGCATTCAAATTGTTCACTCTCTCTCCATTAACCAAAATTGGGGAAGACACGAAATACGAGTATTTATTAATGACTTCTCGAATTTTCTCTTCTTCAGAATAACTTGCTGAATCTCCAACTTTTAAACGAATCTCAATCCGAGTTCCAGTCGGTAGACCATCAGTTTCAGCGATTTCATACGAATTATCACCGTTCCATGTCCAACGAAGACCTTCTTCTGGCCCTGATCCTACTTTTCTTGTGGTGACAACAACGGAATCGGCAACCATGAAAGCGGAATAGAAGCCAACACCAAATTGACCAATTACTGCTTCTGCGTTCTCCTTGTTCTGGAAGAAAAGGGTTCAGGGTTTTATTTTTCAAATTGTTTTCTCACATTCTCAATGAAATCCTTGGATCCCGACTTGGCGATAGTTCCCAAAAACTTGATCAAATCATCTCGATTCATTCCGATTCCCGTATCCTCGAAGATCACTGTCCGCTTCTCTTTATCAGTTGTGATTCGAATTTCACTTGGCCCTTCGGCAACTTCTCCTTTTAGTTCTGCGTATCTTCTCTTTTCTAAAGCATCGCTGGCGTTGGAGACGAGCTCACGAACGAAAACCTGCAAAATTGATTTTTTTGAAAGCTCATTTTCTGAATGCATTCACTCATAGTACTTTAAGCTACAAAAACAAGTGTATTGTCGAATTTCATACCAAGAAATCGAAATTTTGTTCAGAAAATCCCACTAAATTCACATAAATTAATTTGATATCTACAGTATCCGTTGTGAGAGCGATGCCTCGTAAATCGACACGAGCGTTGCCCACGAAAATTTTCAAGTACCAGTTTGTTTAATCCGACAATATTAATGTTACCTCACTATGCGAATACAATGATTTGGCTACAATATCCATTAAATTTTTAGTTTCCGCTTGAAATTCATGGCGTTGAGGCTCAGAAGCCAGGAATCGTTTTTGTGGATTACTGTAGGTTGGTTGGAAGTGGGCGGAGATTGAGATACGTGTGGAAGGAGCTCTGAGGATCCGTGAGAATCTGGGCGCTAGACGAAGCGACATCTGGAATTACAGACGGATAAAATTAGAAAGACACCCGGGATAAGAAATAATTTTTTAAAAGTATGAAAAATGTTCGGAAACATGAAAAAAAACATGCAATGAAAACATCAAAATAATCAATTTGAGCATCTTATTAAGTGAGCCGTTTGCCAAAAAGTGAAAAATGAAGTGAATGGGAGACATAGCATAATTACAAACATTTGAGTCTAATTTTCATAAATAAATATTCGACGGCTATTTTTTTCTTTTGACACCATTTTTCTTTCCAAACTGTCCAAAAATGTAGTCATGCGAGTTTTGTGATGACGACATCATATCTTGATAGTGTTGTTGAACTTCTGTAACTGAGAAGTCTAGTGCTGGATTTGAAAGCAGCGATTCGCCATGATCCTTGATGTGCTCATACATCATGTCCGTGAAGTCGATGACTGATCTGAAAACATCGAACATTTATTACGGAGGGGTACTCTAGACATTCAAAACTTACGCAGAAGTTGTGTCAGCCGGTTGAGAAGCGTGTCGAGTGGAGTTGGGCGACATTGATAGATCGTCTCCGAAGTATTGTTGAAATACGGTTTTCTAGAAAAAAGAATTAATTCGGAACACTAACAGATTTTAAAATCATAAATCAGAAAATATTGTCAGTTTCCTGGGAGTTTAAGTATGCAGTTTGTCTTTTTATGTAACCCACTTTTGGCGTCTGCTGAGGTGTGTGTTGTGGTGTCCTCAACGATGACCAAAAATCTTCTTGTCTCTTCTTCTGAATCTCCGCTTCTGTCAATTTTTTCGCCGGTGATAATCCCATTTTCACAGATGAAAAATCGATTGGAGGCTTTTTCGGAACAGGAGGTCCCGCACTCGTACTTGGCTCGTTATCCGGAACATTATGTTTAACATTCTGGATTACCGGAGTTCTTTTTATAGCATTCGGTATTACTGTAGCTTTAGTGATTGTTGATGTTGGCGGAACTTCGACAAGAGGGGAGATGGGTAATTTCGCCACGTTTTTGACTGTCGAATGTGGAGACTCGTCGCTACCTCTGTTGACAGTCGGAGTAGATTTCTTAGGAACTATCGTACATTTTGGGGCCACGAAAACTTTTTGGATTTGAGAATCAGTGGTATTTGAAGTTGGAGCATCCACAGTAGGACGAGCAGCAAAATGAGGATTCCCAGTTGCCAGAGAAGGGTTTCTTGTAACTTTTTTGGTGATTTGAGTTTTTTTGCGGTTCATTTTACGAAGAGATGCCAATTGAGATTCGAACTCTTCGTTCTCTTGGCGAACGATATTCGACTCGATTGTTATTTGAGGAACAGTTGGTATCGGAACCTTCAATTCACGTAATAGTGGGGATGCCAGTGGTTGTGGCAGTGACGATGGAAGTGGTAATGATGGTGGTAGTGGTGGTGGCAGAGGTTGTGGTGGTGGTGTTGGTGGAGCGAGTAGAACGGGTGGAGGATCGACGACGACGGTGGGAATGTTAACGGGTTTGAGCTTTTTAGCTGGTGGAGCGTCCCTGAAAAACAAAGGAGGTTTCGTGTATGATTTAAGAAATATGCTATCATTTTGAAAATAAAAACTCACACAACACTATTCTTTTTCTTTTCCTTCAAACAATCTCCATATCCTCTTCCCAATAGACCAATCATCAATTTCCATGGTTCCGTGGAACGAGACTCCGGTTTATCACACTGTACTTGATATCGTAATTTGATTGGATTTTTGCGCCCACACTAAAAAAGAGAGATGCTTTAACTTTTGAATTCCCACATTTGATTCTGTCAAACTCACTACACAATATAGCTCAGCAACGATAGCACTTCGAACATTTCCGAAATTAAGTCCCTCATTGACCACAGAGTCTGTGAGAACAAACGGGCGTGGGAAGACTACGGTAGTCAGAGGTTTGTTCTTTTGAGCTGGAAATGCAGACTTGATAAGTTTTGAAATATTTAACTTTCAAAAAAAAAGTGTACCTGTATTCACTTCCACTCCAAACTTCAATCCTGGTTCTGGCTTCTCTGGTTCCATTTTCTTTTTTAATTCCTCAGCGTTTTTTATTAATTTGTTCATAGATAGAGATATAAATGGCGAATTCTCAACTGTTTGCACACTTAAACTCGCCAATTCACAAGACGAATCTGGCCATAAAGTCACTGAAACAGGTGACTGTTCATTTCCTGCTGACCATTTTTTGTGAAGAAATTCTAACAGTTTCATAATTCGATCGTTTGTGTTCAGTTTCACACGAAGATACGGGTTTTGATCCCGATTTCGCATGAAAACGTGGTCTCCATTGCTGGTTGGTTCTAGATGAACGTAGACTTCCGATGGGATTTTGTCAGCTTTTTTGACGCCTGCAGAAATAAAAATGCTAATTCTCGGGATACGGAAACAATCTTAATTTCAAAACTCACTAAAGTATCTACACAATGCCGGACATGGGGGTGTTCGAATTGTAACAACCCTTCTTGCAGCTCTCACATTAACAACTCCTTCGTGAAGAAGTTCTTTGAATTTCGACGCAGTGACTTTCATACTCGCCGTTCGCTTCTTCCATTCACATG
Source organism: Caenorhabditis briggsae (assembly GCF_000004555.2). Taxonomy (NCBI): domain Eukaryota; kingdom Metazoa; phylum Nematoda; class Chromadorea; order Rhabditida; family Rhabditidae; genus Caenorhabditis; species Caenorhabditis briggsae. Next base: position 14,173,775 of record NC_013490.2, on the reverse strand, counting down.
CATTGATTATCAGAAATAGCTCACGAGCATCGCGTGGAATTTGTGGTAGATCATCTGGAAGGGATGACGAGTTGGCAAAGGTGAGGTCGGTCTCTCAGAAATTTCAGAATATTGTTTACCGTCTGTCCACTGCAAAATTGCTCGATACGCCCTCACTGAGTTGAAGAAAAATGTTTTTACATGTTCTTTCAATTTGAAGAATTTCCGTTTTGCCATCAGCTTCACGACCGAATCATAGTCCTTTCCAAACTGAAAACAGGGAAGCTCTATCAATTCGCCTTTTATAACATGTTTTTCTTATTCCTTACAAGTTTAATTCCATCATAGAAAGCGTTCACTTCATCGATTCCCCACGGTTTCCTGATACGTGGCACTTGCATGTGAGGCAACATTGGCGGTCCCATCAATGATGAAGTAGTCATCCCTTCCAAATTAAGACATTCTGACATCTCCGAGGATTCAGAAAGTGACATAGAGGATTCCTCTTTGATAACAGTAGAAAGTAAAGAGGGAATAGGGATCTGCATTGGTGGAAGAGGGGGTTTAAATGCTCGACGTCTTCTGGAAGGGTTCTGAGGAGTCAGGATGTCTTCTGAATCGTCTGGAACATCGTCGAAGTCATAATCATCGCCTTCTTCTTCTTCCTCTCCTTGAGTTGGGTCTAAATAATGAATTGCATCTGGAGATGACATCGCGTCAGGTGGTGGTGGTTGTTCTGATTCTTCATCCATTTTATTCTGAAAACTTTAAGCTTTAAAACAGAATTTGAATAATTAAGTAAAAACAGAGAAAATCGATGGAAATCGCAACATTTTTGAAACAAACAAACGATTTTCTGTATGTGAACATGATGAATTGACATAATTTTCCGCAGTTTTAAACTGCTGTCTGTGACCGTGGCCTAAAACATCACGCAACTAGGCCAGGGGTTTTTTTGCATTAATGCATGTATTGTGGTTCTAAATGAAAAGATGTCCAAAATAAATCAGAGACTTGATTTTTCAAATTTAAAACAGCATTTTTCGAAAGTGTCCTATTTTTCTCCGTTGTTGAAGTACTTCAACGGTTTATTTTTGCTATCGACTTGGGTGATTTCAAGAATTAATAATTAAAGAAAAAGAGAAATATGAATGTTCAGTGTCTCTGCAACACCAAAGAAATAAAAATGGATCTTTAAAAGTATTGACAGAAAAAAGGAATATTTTACAGAATCGTTTTTTATTGAAAAAAAAAAAGAATCACAGAAAAAACCAAAGTAAAAATTGCGACAAATCGGGGAAAATTAGTGTTACAACAGTCAAATAATTATTGAAGAACACTATATTTTCATATGAACTAATCATAAGCCGGCAATCCAAAATCCTCTGGTTTGAAATGTTCCAGTGAATCCAAAATTAGAGTAACTCGTTTTTTGAACTCTGGATCTTGATCTGGATCATAAATCGATCGTTCTGGGACCATCACACACTGCATTCCGGCATCTAATGCAGATAGTACTCCATTGTAAGAGTCCTCGAATACCAACACTTTTCCAGCATTATCTGGAACTTCTGGGAAACGTCTCATGGTGACGAGGAATGGATCTGGATGAGGTTTTCCGTGCTGAAAACTACAATTTAGAGATTTTTTTATTTTTCTCTTACCTTCACTTCCGGATCATCGCCCGAGAGTACTTGCAATTTGATCATGTCAACCCAATCTCTGTGATTATCCAATTTAGTCGGGAAAGTTCTAGAACATGATCCAGTACAAAGAGCAATTGGAATATGATGATGGATCAAATGACGGACCAATTTCTCAGCTCCCGGCATTGCAGGACTATGTTTGAACATTTCAATTAGGATGGCATCATATTGAAGAGAATATTCTTCTGGAGTCACAAGATCTCCGATATTCAGTTCATTGATTAGCCAGCGAATCGATTCATCATGTCGTTTGCCCATTTGTCCTGAAAATGGGAAGATGTCGAGGAAGCATGGGAGCAATTAAAATCCAACAAATTTTAAGTTTTCTATCCCGTATATAGAACATATTCTCTATCAGAAAATGAGACTAGGAACCAAATGTCTCCTCTTTTTTAGGTTCTTGAAGCAGAATTTTCGACTTTCAAATTTGTGTGCTTTCGGTTCTTTTTTTCTCACTTCTTTTTAAATCCATTGTGAACACTTTTCCATATTTTTTCAGCAATTCAGAATTCGCTTGAG
>NC_013490.2:14142360-14171471 GCF_000004555.2 Caenorhabditis briggsae | reverse complement strand
TCAAAAAGCTTTTTTGTCAATGAAGTCTATGAATGAGTCGGAGCCCATTCCTGCGAGAACGCCTCCCAAAATTGTACCTCGCCAGCGTTTCCAACTTCCGGGGAAAGACCACAGAATCCTTGGCAGCGGCACCTGGGAAAATGAAAATTGGGGGAAATTATATAGTACCCAATGATACCGTACCTGCACTTGCACCACATGATTTCATATAGTAGCTTGTTACTTCCTTGGTAGCGAGCACGACTGCTCCTGCTACATTTCCAGTTATGTATAATTTCCCAACATCATAACCAGTTTTAGCAATATACAATGCATTCGCCGCTGGACCGATTTTGTTAAGATAGCCAAACACTCGTCCGGTTGCTCCTGCAGCTTGCGCAGTGGCTCCGAAATCCGGATATGGGGATCCTTGACTCCCGTGATTGCCTTGTTCACATTGATATGATGATAAGGAACGTTTCCATGAGGCATGTCGATTCTCGCATACCATTTTGGGTTTCCAAGGGTACTGATATGATTCTTATCAAAGATGTTCAAGATATTTGAAGATCTTCCACCAACTTGAACGACATAGTTGAGCGAGTTCTGGTAGCATCCTACGATGGCACCAGTGAGACCTCCAGAAAGAGTCGATGAACTCCAGAAAGGGTCGATATATTGAGAGATACTCGACACACTTTCACCAGCATGACCCAATAAGTGGTAGGAGGCGTCCATAGTTCCAGAGAGATATTCCAACATAATTTGTTGTCTTAAATTTAGATTAAATTATTGAAACTTTATAAGTGAAAAGAGCATACTTGCAACCGGGCCTTTGCCGGGCCCTTCGCGGCATTGCCATAGTTTCTTTCAGAAACAATATTTTCATATCAACTAAATCGGATATGATAGAGCTCGACGAGTACTACAAAAGTATACCATTTGGAATACTGTATGTTGTCTATGAACAAAGCTACAAGTCATAAAGTGGCCGGGCCTTGCCGAGTCGACCGGGCAGGGTCGGGTCTTTGTTTTTTTTTTGCCTGTAACTGTGTTCATAGACACGACACAATTATTTGAATTATATCATTTTGTATTATTGTTGTGCGAAAAATTGGAGTCGAGACGCAGACAGTCGAACAAAAAATTCCTCTGCGTCTCCACCGAGTATGTGTTATTTAGGCTTGCCGCTTCGAGGTGCATACCGTAATCAGACTGCAAAAAATACTCTCTAACTCCAATTTTTTCGGACAACAATAATAGCACTTGTCGAGTTCTATCATATCAAATTAGTTGGTCTCAAAATATTGATTCTAAAAGAAACTATGACATATCCTGCGGAGGCCCGGCAAAAACAAGATCGCAAGTATGCAAAAGAGCTCAACCAAAACGGGAGGTCGTTTTCGAAACGTTTTCGAAAACTGTATGAAGGATATATAAAATAAATAGTCGGAACAAAAAAAAATATAAACTGCCGTGTTCGGTACTCGCGAGTCTCCTATTTATAATGAATTGAGCATTAAGAGTGAGCAATGTAAGAACTAAGAGTGAGCAATGTGAGAGTTAAGACCGAGCAATGCGACGTTTGCTTAGAGAGGCATGTGAACAAAATAGCCTTATTTTTCAAATATCCAGTTGATTTCCGGTGTCATGCGCTACCTGGGTAGGCGTGAGATTTCCAAACTACACACAAGATAATCCCATTTTTCGACAGGTGCGTTTTTTGATCTAAAATATTTGGAAGTTGTACATATGTTGGGAAAACATAATTTTCAGAATTTCCAGCAAATTCGCTCTATTTTTGTTTTCGGGCTCTTGATGTTAATGCAACGTCTTCTTACCTTTTCAGAACTTTCGAAATCCAAAACTCTGTTATTTTTTCTTCAATTTTTCTGATTAAAAACTCTAAAATTTGAAAATAGTACAAAATTTCAGAATGGGAACCTCTTCTAAACATCGGATCCTCATTTTTCTGATATTGGCCTTTTTGGTTCCGGTAAGATTTTTAAACTTTCGCAATTTGTATTCGAAAAAATTCAAATTCCCGCCAACGTTTCAGATCTCAAACTGCAAAAAAGAAGACTCATACTGGCTAGATTCTTTGTATTCTACATTCCGTGAAATTTCGGAACATCTTCCCGGATATTCTGAGAAATTTCAAAAAACAGTGACCGGATATGGTAGGATTTTAATTTGAATAAAGAAAGTTTGATTCAAACTTCTTTAAAAAATCGAAAAAAAAATTACAGCGGAGGAAGTCCAGAAGCAATATGAAGGTTCGAAATGGGAGAGCTTTGTGAATGAAAATGCTGCTAAACTCTACGAGAAAAGTCAAGACAACGGGAAAACATTGAAGGAAAAAATTGTAGAATACGGTATAAATTTTTTCAATTTTTTTAGAAGATATCATCATTTTGAACAAAAATTGTTTTTGGGGTTACGGTAACATTTCGCGCCCAGAAGGGGCGTGGCCTATGGGTACTATGGACAAAAGTCTTAGAGTAGCCCCCATACCCACCACATACAATAGCAGACTCATAGGACCATTTTAAATTTTTCCATTGTCATGGTGTTTTCGAGTTTCTCAGAAATTGTGTCTTAATATTTCAGAAGAAGTGATAGAAGATGACAGTGTTGTCAATAGAGCAAATTTTACTCGAAATTCTTTTGAAAATCGAAAAAACTTCAGCGGAGAAAGTCCAAAAGCACTATGAAGGTTCGAAATTGGAGAGCTTTGTGAATGAAAATGCTGCTAAACTCTACGAGAAAAGTCAAGAAAACGGGAAAACATTGAAGGAGAAAATTGGAGAATACGGTAAATTTGTTCAATTTTTAATATTTCAGAAGAAGTGATAGAAGATGACATTGTTATCAATAGAGCAAATTTTACTCGAAATTCTTTTGAAAATCGAAAAAACTTCAGCGGAGAAAGTCCAAAAGCACTATGAAGGTTCGAAATGGGAGAGCTTTGTGAATGAAAATGCTGCTAAACTCTACGAGAAAAGTCAAGAAAACGGGAAAACATTGAAGGAGAAAATTGGAGAATACGGTAAATTTGTTCAATTTTTAATATTTCAGAAGAAGTGATAGAAGATGACATTGTTATCAATAGAGCAAATTTTACTCGAAATTCTTTTGAAAATCGAAAAAACTTCAGCGGAGAAAATCCAAAAGCACTATGAAGGTTCGAAATTGGAGAGCTTTGTGAATGAAAATGCTGCTAAACTCTACGAGAAAAGTCAAGACAACGGGAAAACATTGAAGGAGAAAATTGGAGAATACGGTAAATTTGTTCAATTTTTAATATTTCAGAAGAAGTGATAGAAGATGACATTGTTATCAATAGAGCAAATTTTACTCGAAATTCTTTTGAAAATCGAAAAAACTTCAGCGGAGAAAATCCAAAAGCACTATGAAGGTTCGAAATTGGAGAGCTTTGTGAATGAAAATGCTGCTAAACTCTACGAGAAAAGTCAAGACAACGGGAAAACATTGAAGGAGAAAATTGGAGAATACGGTAAATTTGTTCAATTTTTAATATTTCAGAAGAAGTGATAGAAGATGACATTGTTATCAATAGAGCAAATTTTACTCGAAATTCTTTTGAAAATCGAAAAAACTTCAGCGGAGAAAATCCAAAAGCACTATGAAGGTTCGAAATTGGAGAGCTTTGTGAATGAAAATGCTGCTAAACTCTACGAGAAAAGTCAAGACAACGGGAAAACATTGAAGGAAAAAATTGGAGACCACTGGAATATGGTTTCCGGTGGAACCGTTGGAGCCGCCCGTAACGCTGCCAACTATGTCGTTCAAGTTGGTGGAAGATCTTCAAATATCTTGAACATCTTTGATAAGAATCATATCAGTACCCTTGGAAACCCAAAATGGTATGCGAGAATCGACATGCCTCATGGAAACGTTCCTTATCATCATATCAATGTGAACAAGGCAATCACGGGAGTCAAGGATCCCCATATCCGGATTTCTGGAGCCACTGCGCAAGCTGCAGGACTTACTGGCAAAGCATTGCATGTTGTTAACAAAGTGGCCCCTGTGGCAATGGCTGTATCGGTTGCTGTGGACGCGGTAGATGTTGCAAATGATTTGATGAAAGGACATACAACAGAAGCAAAGAAGAAGGTGGTCAGCATTGTGGCAACCAATGCTGGAGGGTACTGTGGAGCCAGTGCAGGTAAAAAAGATTAAGCTAAACATTAGCAGACGATTTTTCATTTTACAGGCGCTGCTGTCGGAACGATGTTCTTCCCGGGAGTCGGCACATTGGTCGGTGGAATCGTTGGGGGAGTTTTTGGTGGGGTCGGAGGAGGAATCGCAGGAGATATCGCGAACGAAGTCATGCAGTCATGAAATTGATTTTATACTAAACAGAATACTCTCTTCCCTTAACTTTTTCGTCTTTTCAAAATGTCAATCTTGCTGGTTAAAACAAGTACTGAGAAATTGAATAAATAATTATATTGGGTAATTTTTGAGTTAATGGAGGGAAACAGCAAAACGTTTGAAGAGTCGTTACCGCGTAGCTCGGCTGATAACGGCACATCAGCCGAATATTCTGCTTATGTCAAAATCATAGAAATAATTCCATAACTCTGATTTATTAAGACAATATGATCTATGGAACTCAACAAGATACCCAAAAATCTTATTTCAGGTTTTCCATTGGTATGAATTCGGGAATTAGAAATCCAATTAATCCGCCAACAGCTCCTCCAACGTCTTCGTCATACTCTGAAAATTAGAAACTATGAACAAGCACAGATTACCAGGCAACTCACACAGCAATCTCTCGTGCGGTCCAGCATACGCTCCTAACGTAGAACGTATTGATACTGACACCATTCTGATTGCGAACAGGCGTGAATGAGGATGGGATGTCGAAAAGGTTTTTTCGTGCCAATTGAGACGACGTAAATCGAAATACAAGTTTAGAAAGAATATAATGAAATAGAATTTATGCATCTTCCGGAACTGATCAATCCCATTTGTCTTATTAATGTGTCTTTCCGACTCACAAGCAGTAACCATAAGACCAGTGAGCAAACTATGAATCGCTTCTGAAAATGAATATCAAGACTAGATTTGATATCAACGTTTCCATCTTCTAGGCGGCAACAACTAGGTTTCCACTCACCGAGATCCTGATTCTCGAAACAATCCTGTTTCGACCACATGTATATCCGCGCCATCCAAAACATAAAGTACAAAAACTTTTTTGTATTCACGATATTGGGCTCTTTCATCCACTTTGTTGTTAATCAGTGGATACTCATCGTTCATTCTAAAAAATATATAGTGTATCTTTGAGCCGATATATTTCGTTGACATTGAAAGATATGATAAAGTGGTCAATTGATAAAACAATCATAAAAATATTAAAAACATTTTGCCAGGGAAAACGCAGAGAGGTGCGTGCGCAAAAATATACCCGAAAAAGTGTGCGCCACTGTTGCATAAAGGGGCGTGTCGCGTAAGCGCCGCCCCTTGCCCAGATTTTATTGTACACACAGTATGCAATCGGGCGACCGCTTTCTCTTTGCCCGTGTAGCTCAGTCGGTAGCGGCGCCGCACCCTCAATCATCGCCCCAACAAGTTCAACTCCTCGAGGGGCATATTTAAACGAAATTTCGAGAACATTATTTTTTTCATGTCCCCCCACCTTTAAAGAATTGTGTCTTGTTTATGAACAACGTTACAGGCGAAAAACAGAGACCAGGCCCGGCCCGGGCCGACGCGGCGAGGCCCGGACACTTTATGATTTGTAACTTTGTTCGTAGACAAAACACAGTTCTTCAAATAGCATCATTTCGCAGAGTTCTATCATGTCGAAGTTAGTTGATCTGAAAATATTGTTTCTGAAATAAACTATGGCAAGTCCCGCGAAGGGCCCGGTCGCAAGTATGGACTATAGGATGTTAGACACACGGAGACGAATCCTGCATACGGAAGTCATGGGAGTTGATGTCTTCAGAATAAACAAACCAAGTTTCTCAAAATATAAACAAGCTAGTCAAAATTAAGGAAAAAATAACTACTGAACTAGCCTGGACCTGTCCCTAGGATCTAGGGCTGAAAATGTTCTGGAATTTCAAATAATTTTTTTTTCAAAAAAACACTTTTTTAAATTAAAAATGTTTTTGTGGGGTAACGAAAGCAAGAATTCGAGTGAGTTGAAATTACAGTAACTTGCTGAAACTACAGTAATCCTGTAATTTCAGATGATCCTCTGGTTGACGAGGTGATCGTGAAAATATTGAATATCGGGTCCGCTGGAAGCTCCTTTGAAGCGTTGATTCCGTCGAAGACGGTTATGGTTCTTTTAGATAAGGCCAAGTGATTTAATTAGGAGTAATTAAGGGTAGTTAGGACCTTTTAGGTACATTTACATGAGGCAAGGAGCGATGGTAGAAATCGAGGCGCCCGTGAAAATCTGTGGAGACGTTCACGGACAATTCTCAGATGTCCTCAGAATGTTCGATCGTGGATGCTTCCCACCACTCGTCAATTATCTATTTCTGGGTGATTACGTGGATCGGGGACCGCAAAGTTTAGAAGTCGTCACACTGTTCATTGCATACAAAGTCAAATTTCCCAATAACTTTTTCATGCTGCGCGGGAATCATGAGTGTGGAACTATTAATCGAGTTTATGGGTTCCTGGATGAAGTCAGTCGGAAGTATGGGTCAAAAACTGGAATGACACTTTGGAATTCGTTTCAGGTAGGAGCCCTTCCACAAGTTAAACTAGGGACATACTGTGAAATTGAAAACTGTTAACTTTGATCTCGTATATCTAACTTCTTGTGAAAGTTATTAAAACGTAGTCAACTGATAAAATGTTTATCATAATATCACCTACATTTTATTTGTTAGCTACTTTTTGATATCGTTTACAGGAATTGAGATACATGGGTTCAAAGTGGACAGCCATCAGAAGCCGCCGGCGGCCGGCCGCTTTGCGCTCTCCTGTGCGCTTCTAGGTGAGAAACGAACGTGAGGGTCAACCTGACACAAATATATTTATCTCGGTTCCTGTGAGAGATACTGGAAAGTGGTCAACTGACAAAATATTTCTGATATTATGGTAAACATTTTGTTAATTGATAACTTTTTGATATCTTTATCAGGAGCCGATATATATTGGCTCCACGTTTTCCTCTTCCAGAACTGCTTTGCCTGCATGCCATACACCTCTCTCGTCTCCTCGCGAATCCTATGCATGCATGGTGGAATCAGCAAGAAAATGACGTCTCTCGATCAACTCCGTCGTCTCCCTAGACCAGTTCTAGAAGTACCTAACCCATCCCTAGAAACTGACATCCTATGGTCGGATCCCGAGCAAAATATCCAAGGATTCGTGAATAACACACGTGGCGTTGGTCACGTCTTCGGAGAAAGCGCTCTTCTGGAGGTTATCGATCGTCTGGGCGTTCAGTTGATTGTCAGAGCTCATCAGGTTGTTCAGGACGGTTATGAGTTTTTTTGCAACAAGAGACTTGTCACTATATTCTCGGCACCACATTATTGTGGAGAGTTTGATAATGCCGCTGCAATGATGAATGTGGATAAGAACCTGGTTTGCAGTTTTACAGTAAGCCATTTATTTCTGAATCATGATCTTTAGGATTCATGCTTTTCAGGTCCTTCGCCCGGTTCGTGAATGAATAATCCCAACCTTTACTTGATTTTTCTTCGTTTTTTTTTTCAAAATTTAATAAAAAATCACATTTTATTTGGCAGAAAAACATATTCAAAAAGTGGAGAAAAAAAATCAAGTCATGACAAAAAAATTAAGTATTTGGAGAACAAAATAATTTTGAGGTAAAACATATAGAAGATCTGGAAGAACAAAATAGAGGTACAGAAAAGAAAAATGGTGGCCTAGAAAATACCCAGGCCAGCACAAAAAAAAGACTAAGGAAACTATAACAATCACTAAACACATGAGAACCGGGATACTGTATTTTTGGATGATTACTGTATTAGAAATTTCATGGGAGATTACTGTTACTGTCTAAAATGGTGGGTTTGTGATTGAGCTAGCTGAGCCATTATCTGGAATTGGTTATTTGGAGTGGGGGCGGAGCGATGGTGATGGTCGCCGGTGGTCTTTTTCAGCTTGGCACGTTTGTTCTGAAAGTTGAAAATTTTGAAAAAAAAGTTTTAATCTGACGGTTTCAAATACATGTTTAGATTCCAATAATCTAGATTTTGAAGCTAATTATGACCATTTCAAGATGATGGCCTAGAAATCCAAAATCATGAAAAACTGGGCCATTCTGTATACAAATGCAAAAGACAAGTTTAGATGGTTCTAAATCAATTTTTAGGTTTCAAAAATATTGATTTTGAAGCGAGTTATGACAATTTCGAATTTGGAAAAATGTGGTCTAGTTTTGGATTACTAGACCATCCCACTAAAATTGACATAACTCGCTGCAAAATCAAAATTTTGAAAATGTGCTGGTTTGGAATTGTCAAAACAAGAGCGTTCTAATGAATCACATTGTGGCCTAGTTTTCACAAAATTTGGGATCCTAGGCCATCGCATTTTTTTCAAATAGTGTTCCCTCCTTCAAATTTAAATGTTTCTTCTCATTTTTGTCCACCTGGTCCTGTCACATCGTCTTCTCTTCATTTCGACCATAAAATTTCCGATTCGTCTCAGATTTTAATCTTTTTTTTAGTAGCCGTCAGTGTCGCGTGCCGAAGCCCCTTTGACTTGAAACAAAAACTCATTGACAGTTGGTGTGACATGACAGACAAAAAACGTGTTTTTTGGAGACTAATTACCCAATTGAGCGCGACAAAAAAGACCTCCAACTCAAGTGAGAAGGAGGAGGAGTTTTTGAATTTTTGGAACTTTCAAAAAAAAATCCAAAAAGGCTACTGTAGCTAATTGTTGCTGTAGATATTGAGAAAATAAACTCATCTCAGAATCTCAAAATCTCAGAATCTCAGAATCTCAGAATCTCAGAATCTCAGAATCTCAGAATCTCAGAATCTCAGAATCTCAGAATCTCAGAATCTCAGAATCTCAGAATCTCAGAATCTCAGAATCTCAGAATCTCAGAATCTCAGAATCTCAGAAACCTAGGCATTCAGAATATTTCAGAACCATCAAGACTGCTTATTAGAAACTCATAACCGTCAGAATCTCAAAAATTTTCAGAATCTCAGAGTTGGAAAATATCAGAATCCTTCAGAATCTTATAGTCTTCGAAGCTACGAGAACATTCAAATCCCGAAAAATCTAAAACATCAAAATTCCAAAATTTCCTTATCTCTTGGTATCTCTCCTGAGTGTCACAGGGACCACCGACATGTTCTGATTACATAATTAGAGACCGCGCGGATAATTTTGTGTGCCGCCTATCAGATAATTACCCCTTTCTAATACATTCCGTAACAAACCAACGTCTTATTAAGAGTATTCCCGTCCCTCTAATTCGAGACGACACTATCTGATCTGGGGAATCTTTAAATTTTGTCAAGGTTGAAGGAAATTTGAATGGTTTGAAATGGCGAATAAGGTTCCAGTTTAGGAACTAAACCGGGGAGAATACTGTACCTAGAAAAAAGGGGTAATTAATCAAAATGACACTCTCTTTTTCGGCATGTGTCGTGAGACAAAGACAAACATTTGGATAGTAATGGGAAGGAAGAAAAGTTCCAATGTTCTCAGAGAATTTGAATTTTTCGCGCTTTGGAGAGTCATCAATCTTATGGGTTTTGAATTTTAAGACACGAGGAAACCGGAACTGGTATGTTTGAAGGTATGAAGTTTTGAACATTTGGGAAAAACGAGATTCTGAGATTCTGGAGAATGCATAAAACCTGAGTCTCAGAAAAACAAAATATTTAAAAATTCAAATTTTCAGATTTCGAGAATTTTCTGGAAACCTTAGATTCAAACTTTTGGAAATCTAAAAGTCTAATATTCTAGAGAATTTTGAAACTTTCGAAAGTTCTGGAAATCATTCAGGATATCTGGTATCTGAAATGTTAGGGATTTTGAAGTATTCGAAATATTGGAATCTCAAAAATCTCAAGGGAACATTGAAGATGGAAAACTTTCAAATTTAAAGGGAATTTTTTTTATGATTGGGAGCTAGGAGCTTTGGTAATCCTATGCGCCTTTAAAGCAAAAATTTGTAACAATGGTCTTTTGCAAAAACCACACATGATCATATTTATTTTAAATGTCTTAACAAGCCAAGTTCAAAACTATATGAATTTTTGAAAAATTTTGAAAACCAGCCAAGTTAAGAAAGGTCTACCGTAGATGATCTGATAGAACCTACTCTATACGTGCACTTTGAGCTCAATTATCTCAGTTCCTGTGAGAAGTTTCAAAAAATGCTAAAATGATAAAATATTTATCATAATATTACCAACATTTTAACAGTTAACAGATTTTATGTATCTCTTAAGAGACCGAGATAAATGAGTTCAAAGTTGGTAGCCATTTAGAGCTGCAGCTCCTCTGGCGGCATGAGCTGCAACCACACACCACTTCCAACTTTGAGACAACTTATCTCAATTCCTATAAAAGATATCAAAAATTTATCAACTGATAAAATGTTTATCATAATATGATCAACGTTTTATAAGTTGAAACGTTTTGATATCTTTTATAGGAACCGAGGTAAATGAGCTCAAAGTGCACATATAGGGTGGGCTTTGGTAAGTATACGGTAGCCTCCAACCGATAAGGTCACCAAGAAGATTCTTCACACACAAGTTAAATTTTGACAATGCACGAAAAACGGATTGCCTATATCCTATCAATATAAGTATGCGGTAGATCAAATATCTCTCACCTTCCACTAACTTGTCATGATCTACCATGACCTCCTTATCCCTTTTATCTTTACAACTCCTCGTACATCTCGTCGTCCAAACATATTCCCCCTTATCATAGTGTGTAATCTAACACTAATCGCTCATCCTTATTACTCCCTTTTCCTAACACCCCACAATTACATGGTCCCTTTGTCGGGAACAATAATAGGTAGTGGTCCCTTATCTAGTATTTCTTTTCCATTATTATTTGTTCCCAAAGAGACAAGTATACCGACAAAATAGACAAACGGTTATCTAGATAGCTCACCTGGAACCAAATTTTAATTTGAGACTCATTGAGCCCTAACTCGTGAGCCAGCTCTTGTCTTCGCTTCTCGGTGAGGTATCTGAAAATCGAATTTTCAGAAAATGAAGATCCAGATTTCTAGATACCTGTTATCCCTGAATTCCTGCTTCAGCCTATCCAACTGTTCCGATGTGAACGCCGTCCTTGGTCGCTTCTCCTCTTCCGAACTTCCACTGGATCCTGTGGATTCTCGTTTCCGTGGCTTTCGGTGGCGGGGTCCTAAATTTTGAAGCACTCTATGAACCAGTTTAAAACTTTTTGAATTTTTCGAAAAGCTAAAAATTAGATGAGTTATGGCATTTAGAATTTCGGCGGTCCTAAAAGAGTGACTCGAAATTTTCAAAATTCTATATCTCAGCGAGTTTTGACCCGATTTTTACAATTTTGGGCTTAAAACATCGCAATTTTTCCGCTCTATACAAATTGACATATATTTCGTAACCTACCTGCTGATGGTCGATCTGAATATCTCGTACAAAACACCCATGCTGGGAACATGTTGTTAACCGAATTTGGGGACGCAAAAGTGGGAGAAATGCTTGATGGCGATGTTGCTGGTGTCGAGATGGTTGGTGATGGTGGGGAAACGCATGGGAATGTGGAGGCGAGTATTTGATCAATTCCGAATTTTAGAATCATGGTTTATTTTTGGAAATTCTGTAAAAATTTAGATATGGGAAACACAATTTGAGGATGAGTTGAGAGAAATGAGAAGAGAATAAAAACTGAAAGACAAAAAGAAACATAAGCAAGCTGTAATTTCAAAAGGTGTCTGAAATTGAAAAAAACTGAACTCTAAGAAAGAAGAAATCTGAAAAAAATGCCAAAAACAATTTTTATCAATTTTAAACCGAAAATTCATCGATTCTAAAAATACATTCAAACTTTTCCGGTTTTTTCGAAACTTTCAGACTAGATCAAACAAACCTAGATCTTGATTTTTGTAGTTGACAACTTTTTTGGAAAATTCCATCCCGAAGAGATATGCCACGTGGAAAGAAGGAGCTCGCGCATGTCATAGCTCCACCTCCTCCTTACTGCTATTTTGGCATACCAGCTCAAGGAGCACTTGCACAGAAAAGATGTCTACTAGGAAAATTAAGCTCTTAGATTGTTTAGTCTAGTTCGAAAGTTTCAAAAAAATTGGACTATTCTTTGTACCTTATTTGGGGATTTCAAAAGTAACAAATTCGTTAAAATTAAACAATTTTAGAAATTGGTTTGGACCATGAAGTAACACAAAAACTAGGTTTTCTAACTGATCATCATCAAAAGTGAACGGGACCGAGCGGGGGTCATCAAGGGCGGCGCGCTCCAATCGTGCCGCCGAAGCTCCGCCCCTCTTTTGGCTCCGCCCCTTTTCACACCTAATTACGGGTTGTGTGGGGATGACAAGCAAAGCAAAAAGATGACGAAGATGAGGAGATTTAATTAGAAATAACATATCCAAATAAGCTGGGCTACAGTAGGAAAAACACGAAATTAGGGGATGAGCAATAGGAACAGTTGATGATGGATGAGAGGGGTATGGATTACGTAAGATGGTCCAAAATTAAATGTTATGTAAGATTTGCAGAAAGAAGGTTAGGGCATGTTAGTATAAGAAAGTTTGAAAAAAAAAACGTTTTTTTGAAATATAAGAATTATTCTGAAAAGGTTCTGAAATTGTTGGAAACTCAAAAGTTGAATGAGCCTTTGATCATGGAAACTTGGAATTTCAGCATTTTCGAAGTTTGGGGATTAGAATTTGAAACCATTTAAAACTTTGGAGTCTCAGAATCACGGTGTTTCAGAATCTCACAATCCAAGAATCTCAAAGTCTTACTTTCGAAAAATTAACATTAAAATTAGTTCCAAGCTGTCTTTCAGAGGCTGATAAAACTTCAAACCTGCTTTCATGGCCTAGCTTTCAAATGGTGGCCTAGCTTCCCCCTATTTTCAAATCCTAGTCCCCCCGTCCCTTTTGGCACTGAATTTCCTCCCTTACCGCAAAAGACACCCAACTAATTGCGCGTGTCATCTTGACATGTAATTGAGCCCGCGTAACTTACTTTAAAATTAAAATTGGGCTCTTTATCCGATGAGCGGTGTCCCTTCCCCCCTTTTGCTTAATTTGATGTCTTGACAACTTTCCAAGGGGGACTAGAAAGCCTAAAATCCAGTTTTCTCTAATGCAAACTAAAAGAAAAGTTCAAAAATATATCAAAATGACCTAGAAACCCAAAAATCATGCCATGAAAAAAAGCAAAAGTTCGCAGTCAGCAGGATTCGAACCTACGCGGGCAGAGCCCATTTGATTTCGAGTCAAACTCCTTAACCACTCGGACATGACTGCACCGGTGGAACATCGCTCTAGAGTGCGTATAGAAAAGGGGGATTGCCGCAACTTTGTGGGAAGCCTTGGAAGAGAAAAACCAAATTTTGAATGAATGAAAAAGTACAGTAATGTCATGAGCTACCGTAACCCAGTCATATGATACCAAAAAACAACAAAAAATTAAACTGAAAAATTACCTACCTATCTCCAACCAAGCAGAAAACGCGGTAAAACAAAAAAAGAGGGGAGGAAAGTGTAATTGGAGAAAGGCAATATAGATAGATTGCCATCTGAAATTGGGCATTTCAACACTTTTGTCGTCTTCTTTGATGAAGAAAAAAGAAATCTGAAATAGTGCGGAAGTTGGAGAGACCCAGACATGTCGAGCCCCCGCGCGGGCGAGATTAGATCTGTAAGGTTAGAGAAGTCTCTCCAGCTTCTGTGCACTATTTCGTTTAGAGAGTATTCAACATTTTGAAGAAGAAGTCACTTCTCTCTTTTCCCTCCCTTAATTAGTTTTGATAGAGAGAGAGAGGAAAGGAGGAAGAGAAGGGTTACCTTGTACACACAAATTGGCGCATCTTTTCAATTAATCGGGGTGGTATGACAAAAGAGGAGGAGGTAGATGAGGCAAAAGTACAGTAATCCATCCTTTTCTGTGGAAATTTGTGTTTTCAGTGTTTTCAACTTCCTTTGATTTTTGATGCCTTGCCATGCTCTGTGCCATCACCGCTTTCCCACTCCTTCCTATACGCCTTGCCGCTTTTAACCAATATCCAATATGCGGGTTGCAGTTTTGCTTGCCATTCAAGAGGTCACAGGTTCAATTCCACTTGGGTGGACACCTATTTTGATTTTGTTAAAGAGAATTGGGAAGTAGTTTTCATACCCATTTTTGCAGTTTTAGGTATTTTCGAGGATCCCGAGCCTCACAATCAGATAGTCTTTATCTAACCCCGAAGAATAACACCTTCCTGATAAGCCCATCCTGAACCAGTCAACACTTTTTCGCGCATCGGGGCTGTAAATCTATTGAAAATGCACACATAAAACAGTCAATGTTATGGCAATAAATAAGAACCAAGGAAGACAGGGCCAAGAAGACATTGAGAAGGTTGCGCAACTGGGTGAGAAGAAGGATACGTAACCGTTATTCATCATTCATTTACTAGATGATGATGAGGAAAACGACAAGATATTGTAAGATAGATAATATGTATGAGGGCGAGGACAACCGGAGAGAATTGGCATGAAGAAAACATTTTAGGGATAAGGAAATGGGTCCTTAAATTCCTCTCAAAATTTTCTCATCATTCAGAATCTATTGTTTTGTACGGTTACAAAACAACTTTAAACCTGTCCAATAGTTCTGAAAATTTTGGAGTGTCTCAAACAAAAACAGAGCTTCATTTTCGCAGTTGACAACTTTTTTGTAAAATTGATGCCTGATGAAGTATGCCACGTGGCGCAAGAAGGCTTAAGCCTGAGCCATCGCGCGCTGCTTTTGGCGTAACTCTTCCAGATGGAGTTTTCCAGAAAAGTTGTCAACTGCAAAAATGAAGCTCCAGTTTTGTTTAGCATGCTCACAAAATTTCGACCAAATCGGATAAGCCTAAGTCCTTGCTCCAGGCACCTGAATTTTCCAGGAATACTGTACTTACTGAAAAACCTTTTTCCCCAATTTTCAAAAGTACACTTTTCAGAAATCGAAATTCTGGGAAATTCCGAAATCGTGGTCTTTAAAATCTCAACTTCAGTGTCATGAAAATTTGAAAATGTCAATTTTAAGCCAAAAAGCCCTCCTACACAGACTCATTTCGACCTAAAAATGTCAGCTTCTCATTTTGAAAGTCAAAATCTACAGTAATCTTTGTGTTTCCCCCTAAATCTGTCAATATATGCTTATATGAACTAGTACTATTCCTCTCGACACGAGAGTCTCGTGTCATTTCCGGATTGCCACTAGACTTCATGCCCATATTGCTCATCCTAATATAAACATTGCGCAAGCTCAAATACAATATGTATCTTTCTTCAAACGCTCATCAATTATATAACATCCAACGAAGGAGATGTGGTCATTTTGAACTTTTTGAATTTCGGAGAATCTGGATTCCAAAATTTGTACATTTTTTGGCAATTCCGACTGTTCTAAAGCAGGGGGGGGGGGAGCCATTTTAATGTATGAAAGCTACACCGTCGAAATATCATGGTACCCACTAATAGAGGTACTGTGGCCACATGGAATAATGTGAACACCGATTACTGGACACCATCACGTCAGCAATGCGTACTCCAATCCCAAAAATTGTGTTGAGTTCCCCCTCTTATATAATGTTCCTTTAAGATTACTTCAAGGATCCACAAAGGTTCTTATGGGTTCTTCAAGCTTTAGAGTTGCGTTAAAGTTTCTTTAACGTTCCTTGAAGGTTCTTTTAGGGGTTCTTTCAGGATCCTTTAAAATTTCTTTAAAGGTGGGGGGACATGAAAAAAATAATGTTCTCGAAATTTCGTTTAAATATGCCTCTCGAGGAGTTGAACGTGTGGGACGAGGATTGAGGGTGCGGCGCCGCTACCGACTGAGCTACACGGGCAAAGAGAAAGCGGTCGCCCGATTGCATACATAAAGGCGAGGAAGACAGCTGTACGCAGAGTGACATTAAGCGTTGTACACCGTCACGGTAGAATGCATACTATGGCCCCAAAAATCCCCCGTAAAATCTCCTGTCCCCCCACCTTTAAGGTTCCTTTAAGGTTCATTCGAGGCCTCTTTGAGATTTTTTAAAATGTTCCCTTAAAGGTGGTGTACGGTGAATTTTTTTATTGCATCAAAATGTGCAGAAATGCATGTAGATTGACATAAAAATAAAGAAAAAATTCAAAAAAAAACTTCCTTCATCGAGAAAAACGCATCGAAAAACACGCTGAAAGCCCTTAGGGACGAGCTTTTTTTCTAGGCCGCCTGGTGAGTAAATTTTCCGATGTATCTGGAAGAAAACATGACAAAAACCTTGAATAATCTTGAAAAAACCGAAAAAAAAAGTGAGAGCGAGCGAAAAAACCTTAAAAGTTTGAATTCGCGCGCTTTTACTCACCGGGCGGCCTAGAAAAAAGCTCGTCCCTAAGGGCTTTCAGCGTATTTTTCGATGCGTTTTTCTCGATGAAGGAATTTTTTTTGAATTTTTTCTTTATTTTTATGTCAATCTACATGCATTTCTGCACATTTTGATGCAATAAAAAATTTCACCGTACACCACCTTTAAGGTATTCTTTAAGCTTCCTTTGAGGTTCCTTCAAGATTCCTTTAAGGCTCCTTTGGAGTTATTTAAGTTGTTCCATCACTCCCAAGGATTCGAAGAATCCACATGAGATTTCAGAAGATACCATCATTTTCTTCTGAATTCATCGCTCCTAATGTGAATCCATCCTCTTCACACGTACCGCCCGAGATGTATCCATATCGCACAAATAGGTATTTTAATTGTGTCAAACGGATGAGGAAAAATAGATTGAGGCGGATAAGAAGATGAGAAGAGGCAAGAAAGAGGTGTCCAATTTGCCGCAACACAATTAATTAAAATGGAGACAGAGAGAGCGAATCGGGAGACTCTTTCAACAATTTGATTTTTAAAGCGATAAATGTGTGAAATTTTGGATGGAAATTGAGGGAAAAATGTATATAGAAAATCGTTGAGGAAGAATTTTGACTCCAAAAAATGAAAAAAAAATGAATTTTCAGAATTTTTCAAAATTTTCAGTTTTCAAAGTTTTAACTCTTCGTAATTTCCAGAACTTTCCAAAATTTCAGAATTTATTTTTTTTTCGAATTTTCCAAAACTTTCAACTTTAGAGATTTTCCGAATTTTCAGTATCAGGAATTTCCAGAAGTTCCAATTTTCAAAACTTTTCAGAAATTTCGAAATTTCAAATTTTCATGATTTTCAAAATCAAAAATTTATAATTTTTTGAAACTTTTTAAATTTTTGAATTTTTACAATTTAAGAATTTTTAAATTTTTCGTAGTTTCAAAAATTCCAGAATAATTGGAATTTTGACAATTCACGATATTTTCAGTTTTTCCAGAATTCTAAACTTTTCAATATTCAATTTCCAAACTTTTCGGTCTTGAAAATTACAGATTTTTCGATATTTTCAGAATGTCCAGAATTTTCAGAATTTTCGAAAATTCCAGAATAACCGTTTTTCGAATGTTCCAAAATTTTCGATTCTTGGTATTTTTAGAATTTTCAGTATTCTGAATCTTGATAGTGTTCCTTGATCCCCTGGAATTGGAAAATTCTTGAAATCAAAAAATTATTTTTTTTTCAAAAACATATTTATTGACAAGACAAGGCAAATAAAATATTTAAAACAAATTAAAGCTGATCAATGAAGCACAATCATCGTCCTCTCTCATATTTCTCACACCGTCTCATCACGTCTTCAACTTCCCGAACCGCTCGATCCACGTATTTTTGTTGGGTCCCGGAGATTTTCAGAGTCTTGTGTCCCTTGAATTCAAATTCTTCAAAAAACAAACTGGCGCCAGATGCCTCATGAATCTGTCGAATTTTTGATCCCCGTTTTCCAAGGATTCTGGGGACGTAGAAAAGTGGAATTTCTATTTCTTCGGTAACAAAAGGATTGGCGGAAAATTCGAATTTCTTGACGTCTTCTTTCTCCTTTTCTTCTTTCTTTCTCTTCTCAATAATCTTCAGAATCCACATCCACGCCTTCTCAACACATTGCTCATCACCACGAATCACGACGTCTCGAGTCCCTTCTTTAGCGATTTCATTTGAAATTTTAATATTTGTATTCGTTTCCCGTTGAATTTCTTTCAGATTAACTCCTGTTTTCCCATTACTTCTCCAACAAATTTCGCTTCGATTTTGTAGATTTTTTGATGGTAAAAATCGGAAACTATTTTGTCCAATGCGTTTTTCGCGTTTTTCAGCATGTCTGGGTAGCCGTAGAAGTGAATTGGGTCGTTGTGTTGAGACCAGCTTTTACGGTAGGTCAGACAGCGGACACCAGTTTTCATCTGGAATTTTTTGGGATTTTTGAAAGAATTTTTAGGAAATTTTGAAATTTTTTGTGGAATTTTTCGGGATTTTTAAAGAATTTGTTGGGATTTTGAAGAATTTTTTGGAATGTTTGAGGAATTTTTTGGAAAAATTTTTAAGAACTTTTATAGAACTTTTTGGGATTTTTGAAGATTTATTTTTGGATTTCGGATTTTTTGAAGAATTTTTTTTGGATTTTTAAAGAATTTGTTGTTGTTTAGAAGACATTTTTAAGGGTTCGAGAAGAATTGTTGGGACTTTTGAAGTTTTTGAGCTAATTTACCGTATATTAGCGTTCGAGCGTACTTGCAATGCGGTGAAATTAATTACTTTAAATATAAAATTTCAATTGTAGAAACCTCAGTAAAGAGAATTAAAATTTGACTCAAAAAATCGAAAATTTCAAAATTTGGCTCGAAAAATCAATTTTTTGAAATTCGACTCTGAAAATCAAATATTTTCAAATTTGACTCTAAAAATTGAAAATTTCAAAATTTGACTCAAAACTCAAAATTAACAAATCAATTCTAATAATCGCTTTTTCCTAATTTGGATCAAAAACCAAAAATATGAAAGACAAAAATCGCACAATCAATCCTAGCATCTTCTCCTTAAAATCTCGACTCCGCTGAACTTTTTCTGGAATGTGACACCAATATTCTTGTTGTACTCCGAATTTTCGAAAATTCTCCTCTATTGTGTGCCAACAAAATGCGTCAATAACGTCGCACGCCTTCCTGACGTCTTCTGGTCCAGTACTTCCTTTGATTTCAATCTTATAGAAGCCACCACGACCGGGAACATCGTAGATTGTAAATGTGGAATTTGACAATGTTTCAAGACGATTTACTTCACTTTCTGTCACTGAAAAGTGAGAATTTGTTGTGAAAATCTGTGGAAATATACTAAAATTAGTGTTTTTAGAATCCAAAATTCTGGATTTTAGACAAAAAGATTTCCCAATTTTTTTCAGAATTTTTAGCGAAAAGCTTACATTCAGACTTGCACAACTTGGAAACCAACACTATTCCTCTTCTCGATAAGTCGAATTTTTGATTTTCCAAAAAATTCTCATGTCTTTTGGCTTCTTTGGAAGTCCAATTTTTGGGATCTTGTTTCACTGAAATTTTAGAAAAATCGATTTTTTTTCTGAAATTTTTCTTGGATTTTGAAATTTCTAAGTTCAACCAATTTTTGAGCTTTTCCAGGAATAATCTTAAATTTCTCAAAATTACTTAAAAAAATTTTTTTTTTAATTTCAGATAAAACTCACAAGCCCCTCCTGGATAGGCAGCCAACATCTTCTCCTTAGTATCCAATTCTCTGTATTCCTGGGCTTTCCTGGATATCACAGCGTCAAGCCATTCATCGTATTTTCTGGATGATTTTCTTGGTGGCTTGGAATATTCTGGAAAAATATAATAACTGTAAAACCTGTAATAAAAGGGCTCTCTAACTTCCAACTTTTAGCCCATATATCTCGATTCCTGTGAAGGTTATCACAAATTTGTCAACTGATAAATTGTTTATCATAATATTACCAATATTTTATTAGTTGACACAGTTTTGATATCTTTTACAGGAACCGAGATAAATTGTCTTAAAGTTGACAGTGTGAGGGCCCTTCTATTACAGGTTTTACGGAATGCTGAACAAGAGTATCTAAAATTTTTAAAAAAAATTGGATCTCAAAAACTCTGAAAATAACTGTAAAAAAACCGAAAAAACCTGACATTCCCAAATCTCAAAAAGTTGAAAAAAATCTGTGTGTCCAGATGTCCGCTCTAAAAGTCTTTACCTATTCCATCCTCCTCTTCTTCACCATCATTATCCGTATCGTTCCGTCTTCTTTTTTCAGGTTTCTTTGGAAAAGTCCTCAAATTATCATTCAAAATTTCGTTGGAAACTGAAAAAATGGGAATGTCTGTCTGTGTGTCCGGATGTCCATCTGGTTCCTCGAACTTTGTAATTTCAAAATTCGAAATTCTTGAACAATCTGAAATTGATTTTTTTTTTTGGAAAATTCAAAATAATTCTCAGTACCAATCCCATAACCATCGTCGTCTGGTTCCTCTAGTTTTGGAATTTCCAGCATTTTTTGAAATTTCTGGAAAAAATTTCTAGATTTTCAGACAAATTTTAAACAGAAAAATACTTGAAAATCGATATTTCGACTTGAATTCAAAAAATTGAAATTTGAAAAAAATCGGGCAAATTTATTCAAATTAGTCATGATAATAAGTTGAGACATTCACAGGGAAACATAAATGAGTATTACAGTAAGAATTTACAGAAATAATAAAATCAAAAAATTTGATTTTTTGAATTTTTCGAAGTTTTGAAAATTTTCAAAAATCGCAAAATTCTGAAAAAAAAAATCAAAATCTTCAATTCTTTTTCTTCCAAAACGAGTCGATTGTCGCCACTTTCTTCGTCGTCCCCATCTGATTCTTCTCTTGGATTTTTCGCTTTTTAGGCGGCGCCAAATTTGAATTTTGAGATTTTTGAAAATTCAAATTTCTCTTCTTATTCTTCTCTGTATTTTTCTCCACCGAAATACATATCAAGTCTGGCGTTTCGACGTCTTCTTGACTCATTTTCAGAATACATTCATCCACGTGGCGATTCAGAAACTCTAGAAGACGTCCTCCGCCAGTTTCCACTTCATCACCACAAATCGGACATTTTCGGGTTTCCATTTCGATGATGTCATCTGGAGACGATGTCACGTCTTCTGAATTCTGAATTTTCAACTTGGCATCGTTCCAGAAGTCTTGGATCTGAAAAATTGAAGTTTTGAAAAAAAAACAAACTTTTTTGAAATTTTTGACATTTCCAGAATGTTCCTAGCTTTCAGAATTTGAAATTCCGAAAATTCCAGAATTTTCGAATTATCCAGAATTTTCAAAATTTTTTTTAATTTCAAGAACTTTTTTAACTCCAAGAATTTTTAAAATTTTCCAGAATTTTCGAATTTTCCAGAATTTTCGAATTTTTCAGAATTTTCGAATTTTTCAGAATTTTAAATTTTCAAGGTTTTTAATTTTCGAAATATCCAGAATTTGTTAGAATTTCGATTATTTTTAATTTCTGAATTCTCGTAATTTCCAGAACTTTCGAAATTTTCAGAATTTTTAAAATTTCCAAAATTTTCAATTTTCGGCACTTTCCGATTTTTTTTAAATTTTCGAATTTTCCATTTTCGAGATTTCTAGATATTTCAATTTTCAATGTTCAAAAGTTCCAAAATTTCAATTTTTCAAATTCCCGCCAAGCCACTTTTTTACCGTTTTGCTCTTTTTCTCCTCCTCGAACACCAGCTGCGACAGGCGAACGCCTAGAAGACGAATCTCCTTGCCACGTTCTTTTTCCAGAAGCTCCAGAGAGAATTTCTGAAATTCGAAAATTTCAAAAATTTAGAGATTCAAAAATCCAAAAACCTGGATATCCTCCAACGTCGTCACGGCTTCAGAAGGCGTCAACGACCTGGTTAGCACGTCGAACGACGATAATTTCAGTTTCAATGTTATCGTTTTTCCTCCTGTCACTCCGGATTTCCGGATGTCCTCTTCCAACATTCGGCAGATTTCCGAATGTTCTAGAAGCAGAATTTTGAAATCCGCAGTTGGTGAAAATGTGCGCTCCACCGAAATACTTTTCCGGCGGGGATCCGATGAAGATGGGCGGCCTGGAAGGCCTAGGGCGGTTCTGGAAAATTCGAATTTTTGAAAATTTTCAAAAATTCAATTTTGTTCAGTGGAGGATTTTTAGCTTTTTTTTGTTGAAAATTTTAAAAATGTGAATTTTTGTTCAATGGAGCGCGCTTTTTCTGAATTCTACCTCAAAAAAGATTCCTGAGTCAGTTGTGAGAAGCATAATGGGAAGAGCGACGCCTTCTGAAGCATATCGCCAACGGTTCGGATGTCCATGGATTGGAGATGAGCTTCAGAGACCCGTCCGATGCCACCGACCTGGAAAAGGATAGGGAAAATGGGCGGGAAATTTGAAAATTTGATTTTTTTGAAATTCCGGGAATTTTCAATTTTCGACATTTTCCAGAATTATAAGTTGTTCAATTTTAAGCGTTTCCAGAGTTTTCAAAAATTTCGGATTGTTAAAATTTCTAGAATTTTCGATTTTGGAAGCTTTTGGAAATTCCAGAATTTCCGAGATTTTCAGAATTTCGAATTTATCGATTTTTAAGAATTTTTTGAATTTTCAAAAAAACATTTTGAAATTTTTTCGAAAATTTCAGCTTTTTCCCTATAATTCTCCTCAATTTTCTCACTTTTCGAATCGGCAAATCTCTCAAAAATTCGAGAATCTTCTCCCGATCATTCTCTAGCACATATTGTCCATTTGGCTTATTAAAATCCGAGCAAATTTTAGCCAACATAAAATTGGCTGCAATTCCAGCCGAGCACGTTAGCCCAGTCTTTTGCTCAACACGAAATCGAATTTCCCGAACGATTTCCTCTCTTCCGATTCCAAATTCCACGTCATCATAGTAGATTTTTCGGGTTTTCGAGCATTTTGGGCATTCGGATTCTTCTGAATCTAAGTATTCTGGAGATTCTGAATCTGGGACACGTGGCAACCAGCATGGACAATCACCACCGTACCGGTGTCGTTTCAGGGTTCCTGAAAAAGGATTTTCAGTTGAAAATTGAGATTTTTACTTTTAAAAGATTGAATTTCCGGAATTTTCCATTTTTCAAAATTTCAGAATTTTCAGAATTTTCTTGAAATTGTTCAATTGAAAATTAGAGTTTTTCAGATTAAAAGTCAGAATTTTAATGTCTGAAATTTGAATTTTCGGCTCAGAAATTGGGATTTTTAGGTCAGTTAATCTGATTTTCAAGTGTTCAAAGCAGGGGTTTACTGCCTTTTCTTGGGTATTGTAGAGGTCAGAATTTGGGATTTTTAGCTCAAAATTAGGGTTTTGAGTTCGATTTTCCGATTTTTAAATACTTTTTTCCGTTCTCGCAGCGACATAATCAGTCAAATCAATATACGCCTCATCCAACGACATCATCCCCACATCTCCATCGTATTCGGCGAAAATTTCCGAGAATTGGCGGGAAATTTTCGAATATTTTGTATAATTCCCAGGCACTAATGTTAGATTTGGACACAATTTCTTAGAAATAAAACCAGGCATCCCGGCACGAACACCGAATCGACGAGCCAAGTAGTTCGAGGTGCTCTGGAATGGTAAACTTGAGATTTTTTAGTGAAAAAATCCAAAAATCACCAGCATTGCTGCCGATCCAACGGCCATCGGAATCGTCCGTAATTTCGGATCATCTCGCATTTCAACAGCCGCGAAATAGGCATCCATATCTATACAGACACAGTCTCGACTCAAATCTCGCTGACTTTCTAGTTTTGTTTCCACATTTTTCATCAAGTGCTCAGCACCTTGGCGTTCTTCTTTCGTCGCTGTACTCAACCGATTCTTGATTTCCAGCACTTTTTCCTCAATTCTAGACTGTTGTTTCTTGGAAAATTCCGAATAGGAGGCCGAGGTGTTCTCTTCGATAACTTTTGTGATTTTTTCCTTGTCCAAACCGCTCATGCCGGCCTTGTTGTCATTGAAAGTTAGCATCTTTTTCGAAAAACTCAATGAAAAATCTTCGAAATATGACGAAATTCAAGTTTCCCTCTTGAAAATAAAAAAAAAACAACGATGCTCCGAAATCCCACTGTGTAACTTTGCGCCGCGGTGTTTGCACACTTTTCTAAAAAAAATAATTTTTTTCGGGATATTTTTCGTTTTTCTAACTTTTCCCTGATTAAAAAAATTATTTTCCTTCATTTTTGAATTCAGGGTGCTCTAAATGTTCGTTTTAAACCGAACTGCTGGCATAGTCCACCGTGCAGTGCCTCTACTGGCGCCGACAACATCAGCAGTGAAAAATGGTAATTTTTAACTTGTTTTTCTGTATTTTTACTTGATTTTTTCCCGTTTTCCAATGATTTAATGTTTAGCACAACTCCACACAACACAACAATTGTCAAAGGAGGACTACTATAAAACGCTGGGCGTTGACAAGAAGGCTGATGCAAAATCCATTAAAAAGGCGTATTTTCAAGTAAAACCTGAATAAATTTTTTAGTTTTTCGTGCTAAAAGAGAGGTTTTCAGCTTGCCAAAAAATACCATCCGGATGTGAACAAAACGAAAGAGGCGCAGACGAAATTCCAGGAGATTTCTGAGGCTTATGAAGTAATTTTTCAATTTTTATAAAAACTTGAATTAAGAATATTCCAGGTCCTCTCCGATGATTCAAAGCGTCAAGAATACGATTCGTTTGGTAGTGGTGGTGGGGCTGCTGGAAGGGGCGGAGCTCCGGGCGGTGGATTCCATTATCATGGAAATGTCGATGTTAATGAGATCTTTAGACGAGCGTTCGGAGGAGGAGCTGGAGGGGGTGGAATGGTTAGTTTTTGAGGTTTTTTAAAATTGAAAATCAAGGAAAACGCCATATAAAAGATGCAGGAAGTGTTTTTTTTTCGGAAAAAATATATAGTTTCGATTTTTTATGCCTCCAGAAAATCTATTGTTATCGAATTTTTTTTTCAAAATTTTTATTTTTCCTGGCTCATAAAACAATGAAAAAAGCTATAAAACGTTATATTTTCCCTTCAAAAATCGATTTCTAAGCTTCATTTTTGGCTGATTTCATCTGTTTTCTGACCATTCATAATGCCATTTTGTAGCTTCCATTTACAGGGTTCTGGCTATTTTCAGTCCTTATTTTTAGCTATTTTGAAATTCTATATATTTTCTTTCCAAAATCACTATTTTCAGGGAGGTTTCAACTTCGACAACTTTGCCCAATCGGCATTTGGCCATTCGGCTGCTCAAGAGATGGTAATGGATATTTCATTCGAAGAAGCCGTTCGAGGAGCCACTAAAAATGTATTCGTCAACGTTGTCGAGGATTGTCTAAAGTGTCACGGATCACAAGTCGAGCCAGGATTCAAAAAGACGACGTGCCCGTATTGTAACGGTACTGGAGCGATTTCCCAACGTCTTCAGGGCGGATTCTTCTATCAGACGACGTGTAATAGATGTCGAGGTAGTGGACATTATAATAAGGTTGGTGAGGGTCTTTAAAAAATGCTTAAAATTGATCTTTTCCAGAATCCCTGCCAAGAATGTGAAGGAGAAGGTCAGACGGTGCAACGTCGTCAAGTGTCCTTCAACGTTCCAGCTGGCACGAATAACGGTGACAGTTTGAAATTCCAAGTTGGCAAAAATCAGGTCTTCGTTCGGTTCAACGTGGCACCGTCGCTGAAATTCCGTCGAGAAAAGGACGATATTCATTGTGATGTGGAGATCTCATTAGCACAGGCGGTACTCGGTGGAACTGTTAAAGTACCTGGAATCAATGGAGACACCTATGTTCATATTCCAGCCGGAACTGGTAGTCATACCAAAATGAGGTGGGGGAAATTAGAAGAAAATGTAGGGATTTTGAGTAGTTTGAGCTGGAAAACTAGGTCAAAATGAACCATTTTCAACTTATTTTTTTAGTGAATTGTGTCAAAAATAGTTCTAATTAAGCGAAAAATCGAAAAAAAAGCTAAAAATTTTCGTTTTTAAGCCATTTTAAAAGCATTGTTTTTCCAGATTAACCGGTAAAGGAGTCAAACGACTACACTCAATAGGCCACGGTGATCAATACATGCACATCAAAGTCGCGGTGCCGAAATATTTGACAGCCGAACAGAAGGCAATAATGCTCGCATGGGCGGAGACGGAAAAACTGAAGGATGGAACGATTAAAGGACTGGAAAATGTGGAAAAATCGTCAACGGAGAAAAAGACAGAGGAGGAGAAGAAGACGAAGAAGGAAGGTAAGAGAGAAAAATTTCAAAAAAAATTTCAGAAAATCTGAAAATATCTGGGCTGAAATCTTGAAAATAATCGACCAAAAATAAGCGAGAATTTTCGTCAAAATTGACAAGAAAAAACAATTTTCGAATCAAAAAGTTACGTGCAAAATTCCGATAATGACCTAGAAAAAAACTAGGTCGCGACCTAGAAAAAATTAGGTCACGACCCAGACAATGTAGGTCATAACCTAGAAAAAACTAGGTCATGACCTAGCAGAAAGTGGGTCACGACCTAGAAAAACTAAGTCATGACCCAGAAAAAAACTAGGTCCTAACCCAGAAAAAAACTAGGTCATAACCCAGAAAAAAACTAGGTCATAACCCAGAAAAAAACTAGGCCACGACCTAGAGGAAATTAGGTCACGACCCAGACAATGTAGTTCATAACCTAGAAAAAACTAGGTCATGACCTAGAAGAAATTAGGTCACGACCTAGAAAAACTAAGTCATGACCCAGAAAAAAACTAGGACATAACCCAGAAAAAAACTAGAGCATAACCTAGAAAAAAACTAGGACATAACCCAGAAAAAAACTAGAGCATAACCTAGAAAAAAACTAGGACATAACCTAGAAAAATTAGGTCATGGCCTAGAAAAATACTAGGTCACGACCTAGAAAAAAAAACTAGGTCATGACCTAGAAAAAAAACTAGGCCACGACCTAGAGGAAATTAGGTCACGACCTAGAAAAAACTTGGTCATGACCTAGAGGAAATTAGGTCACGACCTAGAAAAAACTTGGTCATGACCTAGAAAAAAACTAGAAAAAACCGGGCCGTGACCTAGAAAAAAATAGGTCACGTAAAAATTTTTTTTTAATTTCATAAATTTCTCGTTTTTTAACTGTTTTGCATTCCTTCTGATGCCTCTAAAAACCCAATTTTTACCTGTAAAAGTTCAGAATTCTCTGGAAATTTCCAATAGAATTTTCTGGATTTTTTTGAAGAAAAAAAACTTTAAAAACATTTTAGGTGCATCAGAGCAAAACCACAAAAAACGCAAAGAGCCGGTGGTGGAAAAAGCGGAAACTATCGATGACGAAAATCAAGAAAACGAGGGATTTTTAGGCAAAATTAAGCGGAAAATTTTCGGGTAATTTTTTGGGAACATTTTGATATGAAAATTCGAAAAATTGAGTGAAAATTGAGGATTCTAGACCAATTTTTAGCTAAAAATTAGTTGAAATTTTCAGATAAACCCCAACAACCACCAGTGGAAAAAGAAGAGCCAAATAGCGAGGAAACGAGTGAGAACCCGAAGAAAAAAGCGGCAGAATCCTAATTTTTCCTCTATTTTTTTTTGAATTTCCCGCCTTTTTCATTGATTACGGTCCTCCTTTTTTCCAATGTTTTTTCCTATTCGAGTAGTAGTTATTCTAGAATTTTTAGTGATTTTTTTTGTTATCCCTGTTTCTCCTCTTTTTTCTTCAAAACCAAAAATAATCGAAATATTTCTTGTTATTAGAAAAAATTTAAAGTATTGAAATTGTTTTTTTTCCGAAATTTTAAAATTTTCTTAATGTCAAAAGACGAAATTAGTAGAAAAAATGATCTAGAAAGTATAGAAAATTGTGCTCTCTCCAGGGATTGTTAGTTGGCGGAAAATCCTTGGCGGTGTTCCTTCATGGTCCCCGATCGATATTCAAGAGTCAAAAGATGCGATTTAGGTCATCTATTGTCTTTTCCTCTTTACCTTGTCACATGCATGTCAAAACATCACTCACAATGTTGTTTTATTGCTCCCTAATTACTCATCTGATGACGATAACAATACCTAAAACGTTTGAAAAGGGGGCGGTGTTTCCCACGGGAAGGATTAGGCCAGGTGCAGGTGGGCTAAGCCCCGCCCCCTTTTCTCCCAATACGGGCAAAAAATTCATTTTAGGTGTTCGACGTTTGTGAAGTAGGCCAGTTGGGTAATGGGCTAGTTGGTCTGATCGGTCAGTTGGACTTCGGTTCATACTGGAAGAGCTTATCACTAGAACAGGACTCATACTGCGAATACTGATTAGACTGAGGACAATGGGGTTTTTGGTTGGTTTTTTCCCCGGTACAAAACCATTTTCCCTTTCTATGTACTGAGCCTCTACGTGGCGAAAGAGATCAACAGACTAGATTTGTCTGGCTAATCCAGTACACGAAATCCGAAGAAAATTCTGTATTTCTTATATTCATATCATCAAAGTTAAAAAAAAACGTATTAATAATAGTAGTCTATTAGTCCTTATTTTAGCTCATTGGCGAAAAAGAAGTTTTTTATTTAATTTATTGGTTTTTTTTAAATTGATTATTTCGCATTTCCAAATGATAAATGGCAAAATTTAAAGCTCTCAAAAAGTAGGTCAAGAGTTTCGGATTGTTCTGAAAATTTCAGAAAACATAGAACAAAAATAGAGCTCCATTTTTGCAGTTGACAACTTTTACGAAAAATCAATATCTATCTGAAAAGATACGACTCCTGAAAGCGTCATCAATTTTTTCTTCAAAATATACTGTATTCAATAAAACGTAGGCCNTGGNTTTAGAAGAAGCAAGAATTCTTAGTTTTGAGTTTTGAACTTCGAAAAATCCAGATAGTTAGAATAACGCCAATTCCTCCATTATAAGCCCACCTTATACATCGAATTTGAGCTCAATTGTCTTGTTTCTTGCGAGAGATATTAAAATTTTGTCAACT
>NC_013490.2:14133235-14142350 GCF_000004555.2 Caenorhabditis briggsae | reverse complement strand
GCCCACGTTTTATTGAATAAACAGTAGGACTCTTGAAAATGTCACCTATCTTTCCAGGGAGTGATTTTTTCAAAAAAGTTGTAAACTGCAAAAATGAAGCTCTATTTTTGTTTTATACTTTCTGAAATTTTCAGTACAATTTGACTATTTTGACCTATTTTTTGAAGCTTTTAAACTTTGCTATTCATTTATGGCTACTTTATGACCGAGACCGAAAGATTTACGACTTTATGACCGAGACCGAAAGACCGAATTAATACAAAAATAATTTTATTATAGTTTAAAAAATAAAAAAGAGAATTCTAGAACAATTGATTCATTAAGAAAATTGGAATGTCAGTGATGGAATTGAAAAGATATGAAATCACTGTGAGCTGCTCCGAATCAAATTTCTGTTTGGAATTTTTTGAAAATTCTCAAATAATTCCATAAATTCGATGGAACAGCTCACCTGGATGTGAAAAGAAGATGGTGGTGACATTTTGTTCTTGGCGGGAATTTGAATTTTTGAAAATTGGAAAAAAAATTAATAAAGATAACATTTTGGAAAAATATTGGGAAAGAATTTGGAAAGAAAATTGTTCGATAATAATTTTTTACAGATGATCTTTGCCCGTTTTTTAAAGAAAAAATAATTAGAAAAAGTTGGGATTATGGATATTTCAAAGTGGGCGGGGTTTTAAAAGGGGGCGGAGCCTAAAGAATATTGATGAAGAATTACAAGATTGGGGAAGTTAGAAAATTCTAAAAGCAGGGAACATTTTTTGGTGGGAATCTCAATTTTTGAAATTCCAAAAATTGACGAAAATTCAAAATTTTCAGAAATTTCAAATTATTGGGAAAGTTTTCAGAATTTCAAAATCGGAGGTTTTGCGCCAAACAAATAAAAATTCCATTCAAAAACTCGAATCCTCTAATTTTCCAAATATCTTGTAAATCTAATATTTTGAAATACAGTAACCGGAAAAGTTGATATTTCATCATTTTCAATGAGAAATAACAAAGTTTAGGGATCTCAAAAAGTAGGGCAAAATTGTTGGATTGTTCTGATAATTTCAGAAAACGTAGAACGAAAATAGAACTATATTTTCATAGTTGACAACTTTTTTGTAACGCTGATGTCTGAAGAGATACATACTCTTGAAAGGACATTTATTCTTTCTTGAAATTCTTTTCTTGAAAATATAGGACCCTTGAAAAGTGTCCTCTATCTTTTCAGGGAGTGATTTTTCAAAAAAGTTGTCAACTACAACAATGAAGCTCTATTTTTGTTTTATATCTTCTGAAATTTTTCAGAACAATCCAACAATTTTGACCTAATTTTTGAGAGCTCTAAACGTTGCTAATCCTTTCCGGCTACTGTATTTCTAAAATTTCAAAATATTCTAAATTTGTAAAAAAAAAGAGAAAATCCGAACATGAAGAATCTACTTGAATGCTCGATTCAGCGAATATCTAGAGTGACAGAATCTACAACTCTGCATATCCATTGCACTTGATGACGTGGAAACCGTCGCGGCGTCGGCAGTCTGATCAATGTATCGAATGCAGCGAATATCGGTTGGAATGAATGGGATAATGTGTTTGGAGACATAGAGATTCTCGACGATGAACGCTTCTCGAGACATGTTTCGAGCGCGTTTTTGCATTAGATTCGCGTAGAGTTCCGAGACAAGGACCACCTGAAAAATTAGACTTTTGAAGGATCTAGGGATTATAGCGGGATTTGATATTTTACAGAAAATGAGATAAGGGAGCTCAAAGCTGAATTCTGAAAAAAAAACATTGGTGCTTTTATGATAAGTAATTTATCAGTTGACAAAATTTTAATATCTCTCGCAAGAAACAAGACAATTGAGCTCAAATTCGATGTATAAGGTGGGCTTATAATGGAGAATTGGCGTTATTCTAACTATCTGGATTTTTCGAAGTTCAAAACTCAAAACTAAGAATTCTTGCTTCTTCTAAAACCACGAATTCTCAAAAACGAAAAAGTGTAATGTTTCATAAAAATGGGAAGAGGACATCAGAATTCGAAAAAAAAACACATCACAAACATAGTGATGTGAAAACTTTATGAGTCAATCAAAACGAAAAATTCCAATCTTTTGAAATTCTTCTTTGAAAATCTTAGAACCTCAAACTATCGGAATTCGAGTATTTTAGAATCTTAACACCTTTGAATCTTAGAATCTTAGAATCGCAGAACCTTAGAATCCTAGAATCCTAGAATCCTAGAATCTTAGACCCCCAGAATCCTAGTATCCTAGAGTCCTGGAAACTTCCATAATCTCCCAAAAATTCCATAAAACTTCAGAATCCCTACCTTTCCTCCAACCACTGCCAACGCGGATCTAGCATCTTGAATCTTTCGTCCGAAATAATGGATTTTTCGAATGTACTGCACTCCAACCAAATCGATACACATGGTAGTAATGGCCAATCCTAAAATTTTTTTTGAATTTTCAAAAATACTTCAAAATCCTACCTAAAATGATATAGAGCAAAATGATATACATGTATCCATCCCGTCGAGGCATCAGATCGCCGAAACCGACCTGGAAGAGAAAATCGGGTGTGGTGGCCTAGAAAACCTCACTTACAGTAGTCATTGTAATGAAGGACCAGTAGAAGGATGTGAAAAAAGACCAAGGTTCCAGTTTTGACATTAGGACACCGCCAAAGGCAGTGTAGACAATTAGAATTGCCAAAACTAGGAAGGCGGGAATTCTAAAAATTTCAAATTAATTTAAAATTGGAATTCCCGATTACCTCTTCTCCTCAATGTTCATATCATGTCCCATTCCATGACTATGACAATGCTCACAAACGTGCTCTCGTCGTTCCTTCCGATGACGTGACAGAATTAGATACTTGAGTTTCAGATAGTTACCGTACAACCAGACGAGATGTTCGGATAGGAATTTACCTGAAATTTTTTTTTGAATAGTTTAGTCGAAAATTTTTATTTGAAGCGAGTTGCCAGACAATTTCACTTTCAGCTCAATAATCTCAATTTCTGTAAGAGATATCACAAAATTGTAAACTGAAAAAATGTTTATCATATTATCAGAAATAATTTATCAGTTGACAACTTTTTGATATATTTTACAGTAACCGAGATAATTGAGCTACAAGTGTAAAGGATGCAAGTGCGGCCGACCGCGTAGCTCAGCGAGAACTTACATAATTTGAGCTCAATTACCTTGGTTCCTATGAAAGCTATCAAAAATCTGTTAACTGATAAAATGTTATAATGTCCCCAACATTTTATAATTTACAAATTTTTAATATCTTTTACAGGAAATGAGATAAGTGGTCTCTAAAGATCTCGCTGAGCTCCGCGGTCGGCCGTGCTAGCGTTCCTTATGCTTGCAGCTCAATTATCTCGGCTTAAAAAAGATATCAAAAATTTGTCAACTGACAAAATGTGACTGATATTACGATAAACTATTTATCAATTGACCATGTTTTGATTTCTTTCACAGAAAATGAGATAAATGAGCTCAAGTTGAGCTACGCGGTTTGCCGCGCTTGCGAAGGCTAGGCTTAAAACTCAATAATCTCGGTTCCTATGAAAAATAGCAAAAACTAGTCAATTGATAAAATGTGTGTCATGATTTCAGCAACATTTTTTTAGTTTACAGATTTTTGATATTTCTTTTAGGAAGCGAGATAAATTAACTCAGAAGAGCGCGCTCAGCTCCACGGTCGGCCACGCTTGCCACCATTATGCTTTCAGCTTAATTATCTCGTTCTCTATACGAGATATCAAAAACTGTCAACTAATAAAATATTTTTCTTAAAGTCACCAACATTTAAATAGTTTGCGGATTTTTAATATCTCTTGAAGAAATCGAGATATTCAACCTTAATGTGAACGTATCAGAAAAAACAGCCGTACTAAATTTTTAAAAGTTTTCTAAAACTTCATTGCTTCCAAAAATCGTCTTTAACTAGAAATTAGCTAAATTACTATAAACAGCAAAAAACAATGACTTACCCAAGTCGGCGATGGTGACAAGTGTGAGAGGTATGCCGAGCAACGAGAAAAGGATACACCATATCCTGCCGATGTTTGTGACAGGTACTGGATTACCGTAGCCGATGGTTGTGACTACAGTAACCGCGAAGAATATGGACGATGAAAATGTCCATGTCTCGGTTGCTGCGTTCTTTTTTACCTGGAAAAGAGGGGCGATTTTTATTGGGTATCTTGGTTTTAAGAAGGAGCGTTCTTTAGAGGAAGGTAGATAAACCTGCAACTATGACCCAATTTATCTAGGTTCCTGTAAAAGGTATCAAAAAGTAGTAAACTAATAAAATGTTTGTTATAGCAGTCTAAATATTTTGTGGGTCAACCATTTGTTGATATCTCTAATAGGAATCCAGATAAATCGATTCAAAGTTTACGGGCCATGAAGTTTTTGCTTCAAAGAAGCGCTACCTATATGTGCACTTTGAGCCCGTTTATCTAGGTTCCTATAAGAGGTATGAAAAACTTGTCAACTACAAAATTGTTTGTTATATTATCACCAACATTTTAGTAGTTTACCACTTTTTGATATCTTTAACAGAAATTGAGATAATCGAGCTTAAAATATACAGAGACTATCTAATAGAGCTTAAAAAATCAGAAAAAAAACTACGAATGCTCCAGATAAATGCTCATTTTTTCTAACTAGAAAAACAAAAACTAAAAACCTTGTGATCATCCAGAAAACAACCAACAAGTTTCGTGTCCCGCGGGAACAGCTTTTCTTTTTTCCTTTCTTTCTCTTCCCTCTCATTAATCTTCACACTATTTTCTCTTGCCTCTTTTCTTCAAATCTGATATTTTTCTTGTCACAAGGGACCTTTTTGTGAGAAAAAAAACACAAAAAGAACCAAAAATATTGCTAGGGGATCGGTGAGCGAAAAATTTGGAAAAAGTTTCAAAAGTCGAAAATCAGCACTTCAAAAATTTCAGAAAAATCTGGAACTTTCGAATTTTTTGGAAGTTCAGTATAGAATAGATGTCCCATATAAGTCCCATATGTGTCCCATATATGGGGCCACATTGCTCACCTCATTGCTCGTCAAAAAATACTTCTCAAACGCCACAAATAACTGATCAGACATATTGTGCATATGCCGTTCGGCTAGCGTCTCCCATTCGTATCGTTCTGAAAATACACGGTGGCCTAGAAACCCAAATTCTTCCAAAAAGAAAAACTAACTTGTCTCATTTCCAGCCGCCAACCGAATCAAATCGTCGACGAACTCATTTTGACGAGTGTAGATTAATTTTAGCTGGAAAAATGGTCAACATGATTTAGAAGCATTGCGAAAACCCTAAACTAGGAAAGCAAAAAAGGAAAAAAGAGAATGCCCCAAGCGGGGTTCGAACCCTGGACCTTGTGGGCGGTGGGCAAAAGCGTAACACACAACACCAAGATGATTATAGGTAAACAGTGGCGGAGGGCGTACAGGAAGGACGCGGCGGCAAGGATTTTTAGAGAGGGCGAGGCTGCGCGAATGGGATTTCAGATTTCAAAAACATGGTGGAAATTTTAGGATAGTGTCCTAATATTCATATTATGGAGCTTTTAGAACAGAAAATCAAGAAAAAAGAAGATGGAACCAAAATTTGTTGTCTAGAAAAAACTCTTGAGTCTGTCAGGTCTTTATTCCATCAGGAAAGTGCTCGCAAAAGTACTCGTAGGAAAAGGAAATAAAGAATGGAAGAAGAAGAGGAATAATGGGACGAGAAAGAAGAAGAAGGGAAAAGAAAATGAATGGTTTTGAAGAAGAAGGCGAAGAAGAGGTCGCTGAGCCCTGAAGCCATCTGCCACGTCAAATAGAATAGGAAACGAGATGGGGAAAAAGGACGAAATTGGCAGATGGCTGGCACGGAATAATGGGGTAAGAATATGGATAGATGGATTTTTGAATTTGGAATCGAAAAGGCTCTTTTTACTGCTCAGTACTTTAAAAAAAACAGGAAAAATTATTTTAAAAAATTTGGTTTCGCTCTTAATACTATTTTAATACACTGCAAAACTCCTCAAACCCTTTGCAAAAAATTTTAAAAGCCATTTCCTAAACAAGCAAAAAAGAAAAAAGGTATTTACTACCAGTAGGTTTCGAACCCCGGTGTTGAGATTGAAGTACAAAAGCGATAGCCGTGAAGCTACGCTAGCATTCGAGGAAAAGGGTGGTGGAGGTGATGGCGTATCGCGTGGCGCCCGGTAATTTTTGGGGGGATAAGGCGAGAGGAAGGAAAAATTAAAAAGAGGAAAACACTTCGAAATTTGCAGAAAAATATTGTTTTTTCTTTAATTATAAGAAATTTCAGGAAAATTTGAAAACTTTGAGGTGTTTGAACAATTTTGATGATTCAAAAAATTATTCCGAAGGAAAATTTCGAGAACTCTCCTTCTAAAGAGTCCTTTTTAGGCCCGATCTCTTCTTTTTTTTTTCTATATTTCACAACACTTTTGGTCCTTTCCCCCTTTTTTCCTTCTAGAAACTCCCCTCTGTCTCCTCCTCTATCTCTCGATGCACACTCTACTTCCCCTCCCTCTCCCCTCTCCCTCTCGCGCTCTTCCTCTCTTTCCCCCCTATTCATATACGTCTTGTGTTCCTCTCACTATCGTAGCACGGATGGCCGAGTGGTCTAAGGCGCCAGACTCAAGCGACAGCTTGCCTCAAGTTCGAGGTCTCACTGGGTGTTCTGGTACTCGTATGGGTGCGTGGGTTCGAATCCCACTTCGTGCAGATATTTTTGCATTTTTTTTGCTTGGGAGGAGTTTCCTTGGGTTTAAAGATCACATCGTTTACCTAATTCCCTAGTGTATTCATCAAATGCTGACCTTATTCTTTTTTTTTGATTTTCTGGCCTCCTTTCAAATTACAAACTACAGAAATTCTGTTCCACAATAAATAAAAAAGTAGCAGCAAAGATCCTTAAGATGGGCAAATCTAGGGCTTTGATCGCCAAATAAGGAAAATAACTAGAAAATCTTGGTATAAAAGGGGTCCAAAAAAGAAGAGAGGTATCAAATTTCATATATTTTGATATTCTCCTTCAATCATCTTTGAAAAAAAAATGTCCCAAAATCTATTCCAAATTCTTCTCATTTTCGCCATCTTGGCAGCTCTTCAGGTCCAGGGGTAAGCTTGAAAGCTACAGTAATCCCACAGTAACCCTAATACAGATTCTTGTTCCCAACCTACTCGTCCGGATATGACTATGATTGCTATGGATACGGAAACGGTTATGGTAATGGATACGGTAACGGCTATGGATACGGTAATGGATACGGATACGGTGGATATTGAAGGAATCTTGGACCTAATGACTTTTTGAAATTTTAAAAATATAATAAATAAAGTTTATCATCAGCAATCCTAGTGTTTTTGGAGACTCTATGATAGAAAACAGATTGAGAAACCAAAATTTTTCACTTTCACAGAAAAAATAGGCATAACATTTTTTAGAAATCTCGTAAATCCACACCACGCCGCACCTTGTCACCCGCGCCTTCTTGTACGCCCTCCACCACTATCCAATATAGTATATCGGTGGTGTAACGGTTTACGCTTTTGCCCACCACCCACGAGGTCCGGGGTTCAAACTTCGTTCGGTTCAAAATCTTTTTTCTTTTTTTAGCATCAAAATCGTTATCAGACATCACCTCTTACGAGTTTAAGGGCTATTTTGACTTTTTAAGAAACAATTTGAGAACAACTGACAACCGGATTTGGAGTAGGGATGGTGTAAACATTTTGGTCGACAAATAAAAAATTGGTCGAACAGAAAAAAAATTAGGATGAGTAATCATGGTCTTCAAAATTTGGTCTCCAATGCCTTTAAAAAAACTATTCACCTGCTGCTCCTTCATCATTTGCTCGTGTGGCTGCTCGACACTGTAGAATATAAGTGCTCCAATTACGGTATAGGTGCAAGTGAGCAACACGAGAGCTACATGGGGTAGGACGAGTTTTGCGAACTGGAAATTTTCAATTTGAAAAATTACCCAAGGTAAAAAAATTCGAAAACTATTGATATTTAGACCCGAAAAGTTCAAAAACCCTAATAAAAATTGAATTCTCGCCTTTCAAAATATCTGGAAATAGCTTTAAACATATACAAAAACATATGTAGCCCAAGAGGAATCGAGCTTGTGAGCCATGGATTCATAGGCAAAGCTTTTAACCACTAGACCACGCAGGCAGGGCGAAGCAGCGATCCTGGCTGTGCTTATAAGGGTGACGCTGCGCCTTTGCGCGCCACATCTCCCTTATAAACACCCGCCAAGCCCGTCGTCACCCATCGCTCCTGTGGCCTAGTGGCTAACACTATTGACTATGGATCTAGGACACAAAAGTTCAATTCCTTTTGCTTCCTATATGTTTTTATAAGTTTTATAGCAATTTTTGCATAGTTTCAAGACCAGCCTAGAAACCCTTGGAAAATAGCATTTACCTTCCGTATCCCAGTTTCCTCCTCTTCTTCATCCTCATCCTTGGTCTCATCGTCACTTTCATCGTCAATGTCTTCGTGACCGCTCTGAGTGAATATGTTTTATTTATTAAAGTTTTTAGAGAATATAGGGAATCAGCAACCTGAAATCGTTAGAAAGTTCTGGAAAATTTATTTTGTTAAAACACACAAAAAAACGGGGAAAATCTAGCCGTGCAAAGGGTAGAACTTACAACCATGAGCTCCGAAATGAGCTCAATTTCGACTTCTTCATTTTCAATGAAAATTTTTGCTGGCGTTTTTCGACCATTCTTACCATGAAGATGTGCATAAGGGCATACAAATTCGGGTGGTTCTTTCTGATTTATATAATTTAGAACATTTTGTCTAAAGACTGACAGACTAAAAATAAGTTCAAAAGTTAAAAAAAGCAAACTCGCTCCACTGCAAATGAAAAAAGAAACAAACCTTATCACAACTATGTATCATATGACTATCCTCATAGTATTCGGCTCGTCCCAGGCCGGCTCTTGTCACTTCTTCACCAAATAGAGCTTCCTGAAATCAAAGGGGAAGAAAAATCATGCAAAAAACGTTGAAACATGCAATTTGTTTGGGTACCCTACTTAGGGGGGGGGGGGGGGTAAG